>NC_053047.1:7893787-8196818 GCF_003473485.1 Medicago truncatula | reverse complement strand
TCTAGTTGAATGAGAAAAATACTACGAAGAATGGGGCAAGGTGGGGACAGCTTTTACCTTTCACGTCCCCATACCCTACTCTCAAAGGCTTGTCGGTTACCCTAATCATACTAATTAACGGGGATGAGAAATCGAATACCATCCCCATCCCCAACAGGTTCGGGTATCTCCACCCCATCCTCATCCCCGCAATGGATAATTTTTTCAATTAAAAAAGAAGTAATTTTCAGCCTCGGGCTCAATGTTGTCATGCATTACACGTCCCGTACCCGTATTTTGAAATCGGGAAAAACGAGTCATGACATTTGGTGAGTCAAAGCCGAAAAAACCTGTCAATTTAGGTTTGATTCGGGCGGTATCCACGGGTATGAACTTTGTTGCCATGTCTAAGAGCTGTATACCATATTTAGAAATCAAGTTTGAAATACTACTTGAAATATGAGCATTTTGATCTTCATATAGTACTAGACAACATGTTAATTGAAACTTTGGTATTTGAATTTTCCTACAGTTACTCTACAATTTCCTGGGCAGCTAGTCTAGATAAAGGAAAACAAGAAAATGTACAATATGGATATAAGGCACATAGTACAGCAGGAACAGTCTTTGACTTCTTTAATGCACTTGGCACTATTGCTTTTGCCTATGCTGGACACAATGTGGTGTTAGAGATCCAAGCAACAATTCCGTCGACACCGGAGAAACCATCCAAGGTTCCAATGTGGAGAGGAGTTGTTGTTGCATACATTGTTGTTGCTTTGTGTTACTTCCCTGTTGCTCTTATTGGTTACTGGATATTTGGAAATGAGGTTGATGGTGACATCCTCATATCTTTACAGAAACCTGCATGGCTTATTGCAACAGCTAACATGTTTGTTGTTATTCATGTGATTGGAAGCTATCAGGTAAAATTTTGTTTCTCTTATTTTATAGACTTTTATACTATAAAGCACGGATATGGACACGGACACTGGACACGACATGGATACTGACACGCCGACACAGCTAATAATTTGAAAAAATTACATAATTCAGTGTAATTACAAGTGTCGGTGTCGGACACAACATATGTCCGACAACGAAACACGCCTAATCTAAGGAGTGTTCGTGCTTCATAGCTTTTAGAAAACTTATCCTATTAATAACTAGGTAAAATAGACTTTATTTAACTGTATCAAATTAGTCATCTGAGCGTTTTTGGTCCCACATAGGTCCTTTAAATTGTATTATGTGTATATTGTTATCCTTACCACACATTATGTTACAAAATACACAAATATATGTTGTGTGTTCTTGCATTATTATTTTGGTAAATTCAACTAAAATAACTTAATTTCATTGTTTTTTGTGATGTAGATTTATGCAATGCCTGTGTTTGACATGATTGAAACCTTGTTAGTGAAGAAAATGAACTTTGAACCAAGTACAATGCTTCGGTTTATTGTGCGTAATGTATATGTTGGTAAGTAATCTCTTTGTATGGGAAATAATTTATTATGTCAATTTTTTCAAATATTTTTACTATGGTTTGATGCAATGACAATATATTTTTTTCCCTTTTCAGCATTCACAATGTTCATTGCTATTACATTCCCATTTTTCGATGGCCTTCTAGGGTTTTTTGGAGGGTTTGCTTTTGCTCCAACAACATACTTTGTAAGCCATTAACAATTGAAAATTTCCATATAAAATTTCATTCTTTTTTTCTTGTCAGTAGCCTAGTGGTTAGAGCTCACACATTTTAAATACGAAGAAGTAAAATGTCCAGGGTTTAAACCCCGACCCCTGCATGTAATATGCAGTATCCCTATCAATTGAGTTACGCTCACGGGAATATATAAAATTTCCATAGGAATATGAACTATCCCATTATCATTGCTTATTGATTTTATTGAATTTTCAGCTTCCATGTATCATGTGGCTTTCAATCTACAAACCAAGAAAATTCGGCTTGTCATGGTGGGCTAATTGGGTATGTATATTTGACTTTTGATTTTGTTTCAAGTTCTTTTTTCATATAATTCATTTATTTTTAAGCTAAAGTTTAATTTATTTTACTTCACTTATTACAGATCTGCATTGTGCTTGGCGTATGTTTAATGATTTTATCTCCTATTGGTGGATTGAGGACAATCATAATTAAGGCTAAGACCTACAAGTTTTACTCATAGACTCCTTCTCCATTTAAATCAGTAATGGAAAGGTGTGATATGATCATACATATAAGAGAATGAATCAATTGTAGTTGTTTTTTAATAAGAATATATAGAATATTTAGTTTGTATACATTGATGGTACAAAACTTTTTTACACATGCATTCAATCATGTCGTGTTAAGTAGATATATTTTTGTAATTGTATTATGTAAAAAAGAAATTACATTAGTAGTTCTTTCAAATTAAAGGCAAGTGCTCTTAATTCGTAGTAATAATAATCAACTTTTCTCTAAGTTTTCTTTCTTTTTCACTCATCGAGCATGGGTGGTTTTAGGTCATTTTTGACCTAGAATCACTCATCTGCATTTTTTTTCTCAATAAGTGATTTCCACATATATAAGTGTTTTCTTTTGTGTTTTTTTCGTGATTTCGTCGTCTGAGTGCGTTGTTGTGTTGTTCGTCGTCTTGTGCGGCGTTTTTTAATTATGCGTCTTGTTGTGGTGTTCGTTTAGTTCATATTAAAAGATCAATCACAGATTCAATTAATTATTTGGACGTCAACGTTGTAGATCCGGAAGCATGGGTATTCTGGTGATTTAAATTTTATCATACCGTTTGTAGGCATTTTGCCGTTGTATGCTATTAACTTAGGTGTTGTGAGTTTGTTCGCATATTCATCCTTTATGTTTTTAGCAATGTTGATTCTGATGTATTCTATCAATTTAAATGAATGAATATCGTTTGTTTTTTTTATAAAAATAAAAATAAAAAAATATGATAAAAGTCTTAGGTATCTTATCTAAAGTTTTAAACCAACTTAATTATGACTTTTGAAACCTTAGTGACTCCACAAAGTATCCTCAGAAGTATCAGTATTTTGGACTAGCTATGGTAATAATATATGCTCAAAAGTATGTTATGCAGTTTGAGATTTGGAGTGTGTTCTGCAGAGATCGAGTATTGATTCTTGCAAGTTCAACACTGGTAAACTAATCAAGTCACACACGTTTGCATTTATTCTACATTATTTAGACTATTGAAATCCTAATTTCATATTTTTGAAATCAAAGTTTTTTTTATGCAAAAGATGACATGCAAAGTCATCAATATAGGAATGTGATCCCAGTCCAGATGGTACCACACCCCATATCCTTGTAGTACAAAAATTAAGTCATCAATTGACTAAATTTAAAATAAATATATTTACTAAAATGGTGCTGAGTCTCTTACAATTTCCGAAGTCCTATATTCAAAAGAAGCAAAAAAAACCTTATTAGTGTAGCACTAATATAATTAGAGGGGAGTTGAACAAGTGGCTTCAAACACATAAGAGGGAGGTGAATTGTGATCTTTAAAACGTTTAAAAAATAGGCACTTAAGAAATATTATAACAAAAAAAAAGTACTTCTAAAAGTTTCTAATAAAGATGAAAAATAGATACACTAGTGTAAAATAAAAGAGATAAATGAAAGAGAGAAAAGAAACAATAAAGTTTATTATGTTCCGGCCCAAAACAATAGGATATGCATCTAGTCCCAAAGGAAAAGCACCTTGAGATTTTAACTAATCAAATTTTTAATACAGGATGAGCTTAAACCTTTAGAAAAAGACGAGAACTTTTCAAACAAAACTATCATTTATAGAAGAGTCTTTAATATCACCTCTCTTAAAACCTTGAGATTATACCCAAAATATTACAAATAAAAGAAATACGAGATTATACCAAATGTATTAATATAAAACAAATTGAAGCACAAGTTCATAATACAACTCAACTATGTAGTATAAAAGGCTCTCAAAAAAATATAAGTGTAAAAATAATAAGAGTTATGAATAATTTTTTTGTTATATTGTAAAAAATATAAGTATAGATACTATATATAAAGAATAAAGAGTCCACAAGTCCTACCTCAACTGACAAAATGCCGAAATTGTTAGGTCGGACATCATGATCGGGGGTTTGAACCCCGATACCTTCAGTTGTGTGTGTGAGTTTATAATGGTTTTGTCATTTCGTCTATCTACGAAACAAAACAAAAAACCATTTCAACTCTTTTGAGGTGATTTTTTCTCTTTCCAAAATTACCCTAAACTTTCAATAGAAATAACACATAACAAGTAGATAAGAGTAAATTTAAATATTAAAATAAAATTGTAACAGACAATATATGAGTATATATATATATATATGTCAAATTTTTTTTTATCCTTTAAAAAGTGTAACAAACTAGATGATTATATCTATACTTACTTTTTTATCATCTCAATTATATCCTTAAATAACTTTTATTAGATTGTTGTTGATGTGATTAAAAAAAGTAAGAATTTAGATTATATTTTTTTTGTTATATTGTTGGTGTCGGTGAAATAGATAAGCGTGGTTAGTTTGTTTTGTTATAATTTGAGAAAAAAACATTTTTATTTTTATTTTTAATCAAAATAAAAATTTCATGAAAAAAACATCGTTCATAATTAACAACACTTAGCAAAAATAATTACTTTTAAAAAAAATTATATAATATAATTTGTTTGAATAAATTTCACTTCTTTTCTTTTTCCCTCTCCTTTAAAGGGGATATTTAGTTACAAATAGATAACAAGTTATCGTTTTTTAGTTCACCAAAAACAAAACAAAATTGTTGAGTAACAAATTTTGTGTTTTTTACTTGAATAAGTATCAAAATTGTGTAAATAACAAACTCTGTTTGTTTGTTACTTGATTATCCTTTAAATAACAACACTACTAATCCAAATAACCACATCATTCTTCACTTCTCTTTCTTTCTTTTATCGGTTGTGCAGTCATGGAAATTCCTTACCGCCAAAGCGTAAGTGTCTTTGTTTCAAACCTATTTTATGTTTAGCTATTATTTATTATTATATCGTTCTTTTTGTGTAGAGGTTATTATTTTGTTCATATTGCTTATAATTATCAATTTTTCAAAGGTATAAGTAATCATATATTGCAATCTATGAAGCACGACACTTCTCGAATTAGGCGTGATGTTCGATACCACACGACACCGACACTTATAATTACACTTAATTATGTAATTTTTTTAAATTAATATAGTAGTGTCGAAGTGTCTGTGTCTTGTCCACGTCCATATTTCATAGTATTCAAAACAAAAAAGAGAATGATAATCCTATACGATGAGAGCAATAATCAAAATAGGCATATATACATGTGGTTAGGAAATTTTGAATTTGATGAAGTTGTGTATATCGTATATCGTATATAGAAGCTTCGGATTCAATAGAATAATTCAAATTAAAGTCAAACTACATAGCTTCGGATTTGACATATTGTGCTTTAGTTATGAATAAAAGGTAGTTTTAGTTTAATTCATGCATGTATAGCTAGTTAAAAGGATTGAGAGAAACCTAGGGTTTATTTCATAACTACTACGAGGATATTTCTATAACAAGATCAAACTAGTTATATGTCTTTTATCTTCTACATAGGTTGAAACAATTAGGCCTAAAAAAAAGTTACTAGAAAATTAAATTCAAATTAATTTTTTTAATTAAGTTAAGATAGTGCAACTCTTTTTTAATTAATTAATTATATATATGTGTGAAAAACAACTCCATTAATTTATTGTTCTCTTTCAAATAGGTTGAAGGAAAAGCAGACATGGAGAAACAAAAGGAAGTTCAACTTCCAAGTAATTCTGGAAGGAATGCAAAATGGTGGTACTCGACTTTCCACAATGTCACTGCCATGGTTGGAGCTGGTGTTCTTGGTCTCCCCTTTGCCATGGCAGCTCTTGGATGGTATATTTCAAACCCTAATTACACTTACCATTAAATATTCTGTAAAATAAAGAGAAACAAATTAGTTTTGTTATATTACTTTTTTTAAAGGAAAATATAGTATTAATTTTTTTTGAAAGAAATATAGTATTACTTTTTGAAATATAGTACTCCCTCCGTTCCTTTTTAAGTGTCTTAGGGTGAATTTTTCGTTCCTATTTAAATGTTGTTTTGATATTTTGAGGGTATGATTTATCAATTATACACTTTGTCAATTATTCTAATATTTTTCAATAAAACTAATTAATGTTATATATTTGAAAAACTAAAGTTTGTTTTTTTAAACAAAATTTGTTTCTTGTTATCTTCAAATTTAAACAAAATTTTGTTACCTGTGATAATAGTTCCATGAAGAGTTAAAATTCTATGAATAACATGAGTAGTACTTGTTAAAAATTTTAAGAGATATGTATAATATTTAGAAAATTGAAAATTGTTTGTTATGAGAGATAAAGTGCGCAAAAAAATAGGAATTTGTTGGAGAAAGAGAGTAGTAACCAACAATGGTTTGTTACATATTAAATTTATTGGAAAGATAAAATGTGTGCAAAAAAATAGGAAATTATTAGTGGATTAAAATGAGGGTATAATAGAAAAAAAGTGTGCAAAAATACACTTCGTTATTTTTGTGTTAAAATTCTAAAACGTCACTTAAAAAGAAACGGAGGGAGTATTATTTTATTTTTTGGGTGGAGTAAATATAGTATTACTTAAAACCAAGCGAATTGGATTTTTTTATTAAAAAAACATAATGTAATATATTTTATTTTTTTTTAGTTTGTACTTGACTATAGTATAATTTGACTGTATATTTTTTACCAATATAGTGTAGTTGATAAAGGTTTCACTAAAATGAATGGTATAAGTTGCAAATTCTATGTAGGGCTTAAATTTATTTTCATTTTGTGAAGGATTTAATGAATCAATATTTGTTTTACTCTAATCAGGGGTCCAGGATTGGCTATACTTGTTCTTTCATGGATCATCACACTGTACACCTTGTGGCAAATGGTTGAGATGCATGAGATGGTTCCAGGAAAACGTCTTGATACATATAATGAATTAGGGCAACATGCTTTTGGTGAAAAGTTAGGGTTGTGGATTGTGATGCCTCAACAACTTGTGGTACAGGTCGGGTCGGACATTGTCTACATGGTCACCGGAGGTGCATCATTGCAAAAATTTCACAATACAGTCTGTCCAAGTTGCAAACCAATCAAATTGAGCTTTTTCATTATGATCTTTGCCTCTGCTCATTTTGTATTGTCTCATCTACCAAACTTGAACTCCATTTCCGGTGTATCTTTGGTGGCAGCCGTCATGTCCATGAGGTATATCGACATCTTTTTATTCTCTATATTACTTTTTAGGCTCAAATTTGTATTTTGGATTTCATTTTATTTTCATCACTCTTTATAAGTAACTTGTGGAATGAAACAAGCTAATTTAAATCTTTTATGTTTGTGTTTCAGTTACTCTACAATTGCTTGGGCTGGTAGTATACACAAGGGAGTACTAGAAAATGTACAATATAGTAGCAAAGCTACAACTACTGCAGGATCTGTCTTTAATTTCTTTAATGCACTTGGCTCTGTTGCATTTGCCTTTGCCGGACACAACGTGGTGCTGGAGATCCAAGCAACAATTCCGTCTACACCTGAGAAACCATCTAAGGGTCCAATGTGGAAAGGAGTTATTGTTGCATACATTGTTGTTGCTTTGTGCTACTTTCCTGTTGCTCTTATCGGTTATTGGATATTTGGCAATGGGGTTAAGGATAATATCCTCGTGTCTTTGGAAAACCCAGCTTGGCTTATTGCAATGGCTAACTTTTTTGTGGTTTTGCATGTGATTGGAAGCTACCAGGTAAAATTTAATTCTTTTATGAAACTTTTCAGTTAACCATTATTTTCATTTAGTCTATAAATTTTTAAGATGGGATCATAAGGTCATGATCAAATTTAACGAAATTTCAAAGTAATTCTTAAAATTTAAATGTATCGATCTCATTTCTTTTGGGAACGGCAATTTAGTCTTGAAAATATGTTTTCATAATTAATTTCATAAAAAGAAGAAGTTAATTTTATAGATCATTTAAAAATTTGCAGTTTGTATATATTTTTTTTTTTAATGATAACAAAGTAATTAAATAATTTGATATTTTGATTGTTGGTGTAGGTTTTTGCAATGCCAGTGTTTGACTTGATTGAAAATAAGTGGTTGGTGGAGAAACTGAATTTCAAATCAAGTAAAATGCTTCGTTTTATTGTGCGTAATGTATACGTGGGTAAGTGAAATAAAGTAGTGTACAACTTTGATTTTTTAACGACAAATATTAATATTTGCATTGTTTTTTTCTTTCAGCATTAACAATGTTCATTGCCATTACCTTCCCATTTTTCGGTGGCCTCTTAGGATTTTTTGGAGGATTTGCTTTTGCGCCAACAACATATTTTGTAAGCCATGAGAAAATTGTAAATATAATTACTAAATTTTCTTAGGATAATCATAATCTTGCTTAACTTTTCATTCTATTAAATTTTCAGCTTCCATGTATCATGTGGCTTAAACTCTACAAACCAAAAAGATTCAGCTTATCTTGGTGGATTAATTGGGTAGGTATCTTTAATTATTGTATTTTTTTTTTCTTTAAGTTCTTGAATAATTTATTAATGTTATAAGCACATGTTTAATATTTGCTCCATATATTACAGATATGTATTGTTCTTGGGGTATGCATAATGATTTTAGCACCCATTGGAGCATTGAGGAGTATTATACTTGAAGCCAAGACCTACCAGTTTTACTCTTGATCACCTAACTTTGTTATCATAACCAAGTTGCAACTTCCCTTGACAATGATGATATCTATTTTCTCTATGCTTTTCTCTATTTTCTGGCAATGAACTATCTATTTTCCAATTTCAATGCACATAACTGAGTTTCTATTCAATGAAGGAAATTGCTTCTATTTTGTGTGTGATAGATTCAATGATTATTTTTCCAACTTAAGTGTTTTAAGTGAATTTGGTGCTGTAGCATCTATAATAGATGCTTGATTGAAGTACAAAATTAGAAAGTATTAAAAAAATATATATATGAGAAATTAAGCTACAGATACATTATATATATGAGCTAGGTTTTGTAATTTTGTTGAAGATGTTCATAGAATGAGACCATGACATTATATAGGTGGTGAAATCCTTGTATCCAGAGACCCAGAACTTATGTTGCAGAACACCACATGAAAATTCCTTTCATTGCTTAGAATGGAAGCAAAGTGTAAATCTTCAAGGAACCTATAATGCAGGATTTGGTTAAACCTCCAAAATAGGGTTAGGTCGAAATAGTTGAGTAACATAAATCCATACCAGTTAGGAATAATTGAGATCAATTCTGCAAATCAAGTACGTCAAATATGTAGTTTTGTCATGCACTAATAGAATAGATTATAGCTTTAATTGGTTAGCATTGAACATCAGCTACACCACTATATTATTTTGACGACGATTTGAGCTACCGATGACTTCAATGATCGAAAGAGCCTTAACCTAGTTACAGCTCTAATGTTGTTTTTTTGAAGTTTCCTTTGTTGCGTCATAGTCGGCGTATCTAGGGTTCTAGATATCAGATATAAGATTAAAGTATACTTCCGAGGCAAATTTGCTCATCGATTAGCTTGCTTCGCTTTTTCTACAAGCGTCGTATTTTAATGATTTTAATTTTGTATATCTCTTTCTCCAATTTCTTAGAAAAATGCTTGTGGCACTGGGATTTAGGTGGCATAAACATATCAATTATCAAGCAACCTTCATAATCCTTAAATGTACCCTTTTATTTTGTAGTGGTATTTACTAAGGGTTTTGAAATTATAATATTGTGCCGTGGCTACGCTCCTCCACAATAAGGGCCTTAATGTGTTTTAATACTCTAATTCTTTAGCAGAAAAATTGCTAAGGAAACGTTTGTTTCATGGAATCAAAATGTATTTGCAGGATTAACTTTCCCGGGATTATATCAGTGGAAATTTTATTCCTAGAAAAGTTTGACAAAAGTGTTTGGGTATTTTAAGAAAATGGTGTAAATACCTGATCAGAAGGTGATTGTCGGTGCTTTGAATGTGGTGGTTTAAGTGGTGGTGAAATGCGCCAAAGTGTTTCTTGGAGCGGATGGGGGGTGTCTACCTGCAGGCACTCCGACGCTCAAGTAAGTAGAGATCGGAGAGAGTGAGGGTTAAGAGGAAAAGATAGATTCTGCCTTGGGGACTGCATTGAGTCCCCTATATATAGAGGTGGAGGGCTGCAGAGCTGTTGTAATGGCACACCTGACTCTGGCGGTTACGAAATTGTGGAAAGTGTAACCGCCAGGGGGTTTATTGTGGGAACGTGCAGAGAGACGTTGTGGTTCGTTTGAACCAGTCTCTTTCGTTCCGTGCACTCTCCTTGCATAGAGACTTTTATGTGTGCATGTGTATCAAACATGGGAATAAATTATTCCCATCTTAGATTCGGAATTTAATTTGTATAGGTGAAACAAACGCCCCCTAAAGGTTGTTCCGTCATGGTTTCTTTTGACAATTAAAATTACTCAAATATATATTTTATATTTGAAATCTAATGTAGTTTTTATTTTTTTACTTAAAATCTAATGTAGTCATTGGTCGCAAAGGATGTGTCCTGGGAATGGAACTACGATCCATTGATGATTTTGCAAATATCTAAACTGAATTGGGTCCTGGAAATGGAACTAAAGTTTAACTAATTAAAGGATGTGTTTATCATTCATTGCAACTTCTCAAAGGATACAGATTTTGCCATTATCTATAAGCATGATCTTTGCAGTCCATAATTTTTTGAACAAGTTTGCAGTCTATAATTAATACACAGACCTAGCCTAAACACCAACTTAACTTGTAAACCATGATTCATATAATTGTTATATATGAAGACGATGATTATTTAATAAGGATTGACTCAAGGTGTCATGTGATATTCTATTGGCACTAGGAGAAAATCCAGCAGTATATATATATATCACATTGTAAAATCAAAGAGATTTTGATCAATATGATAAGTACACAATGGCACCAGGAGAAAATCCAGCAGTATAAAAATCTTGGGAGAAGTCTTTGATCAGCTTCTTAGGTGGAGTAGTATCTACATTAAAAGAAAAGATGTAATTCATTAAGTTCAATTGTGTTTGGATTTGCATGTTGAAAAACTATTTGCGTTCTCAAGTTTTGCTTTCATTATAAACTTGCATAAGTTGTTTTCATAAACTAAGTCGGAAAATTTATTGAAAACAACGGACCAACATATCAAAAGTGCTTTTTATAAGCTCTTTCAAACACTTACACAAATAAAATGGCTTATCTGGTTGGGCAATCTCTTTATCGATGAGATCAATTAAACTCTTGATGGTATCTGATGGATGAAAGGTAGCTTCCAATATATGATTATCAGGGAAACGAACTCTAATTACAGCCTGAAAAATAAGATCAAACCAAATAGAAAGATAAAAAGTTGGGTACTTAATGATCTAATTTATTTTAGAGCATGTTTGCCACAACATATTTTCTTGAAAAAAAATCACTTTTTAAAAATAAAATAATCACTTAAAAAAAAATCTTCTATTTAATTTGTTATAGAATTTCAAAAAATGAGAATAAAAAAGAATCTAAAAAAATATTTCAAATGACAAGTTGTCTTGAGTCGCTTTTTCAGAAAATCTTTTTAGATGATTGACTTTTTTGAAAAAGTGATTTTCATTATGGTAAATAAACACAACATTTTCTATTTCTTAGAAAAATCTGAAAATTCAACTCAATATTTTAAATATCATCATATATATTTTTATAATTCGTAACAAACTGGCCTTTAGTATTTGTGAAAAATTAATTACCTTGGTTATTCTTGACCTGCGAGCTGCCACTTCTGCTTCTCTAAGTTTTTTAGTTTTCAAGAATTTATCTGCACATAATACATTTAAATAACAAATGAATGAGACATTTTCAGATAATCAGTTTTTTTTTATTAATTAGAGAAATACAAAGTTATTATTATTTTATTTTTAAAAACTTGGTATCCGTTCCAAGAACCACCATCGGGGACCAATATTTAAAAGTTGTGAATATGTGCTACACCTTGGTTTGAGTTTGAATGATCAATGTTACCTTCCTTTTTGGTAGCTAACAGTTTGTAATAATCTTCTGCAGTAAACTCATAGTAATCATCAGTCTCCTCTTCTTGTCCAAATTTTTCATTCATACTTTCAGTTGTTGCCTGTTGTCATAAAAATGATAATGAAAAAACATTAGGGTTAATCGTTGAGTTTGACACTTTTTTTCCTATCTTTCAAGAACTACTTTAACACCTTTTTTTCCCACTGTAATGAGATTTGGATGTAAAGTGATATACCAAGCTCTATATATATTAATTCAAGTTCAAGAAGTGAGCCCTTTAGAATGATCAGACCAGAGTTCTCGTAAGCATAGCTCAATTGACAGAAACGTTGCAGTATGTCGGGGATGAGATTCAAACCCCAAATTCTTCACTTATTCAACTTAAGGGTGAATAAAATAAAATAATGATCAAACCAGAAAACAAAAGAAAAATAATCATAAAAGAATCAAAATATAAAATAGAAGAAAGAAGAGATCTTAAGGTGAATGAGAATACCATGGAATGAACATTAGTGACTCTTCTCCTTTTGGATATTTGAGGAAAAAAAGAGGGATCAACATCTACAATCAGAGAATCATACACTGAGTTATATATACAAACATCAACACTTGAAATTCTAAATGAACAATCTTAAAGCTATAAATTGTTATTACCTTTGTTTGGTGCAACATTTGGTGATGGAGAAAGTGACAATTTTTCAAGAACACTCAACTCTTGTACAAATCTTTCATTCATCTCTTTAACATAAAATAAAAACTTCAACAAAATCAGTCAAAAACAAATTAGAAAAGAAACATATAATGAAGAAACAAAAAGAAAATATAAACCAAACCTAGATGATAAATTAGAAAACAAAAACAAATTGTAGAAGAATCAAAGTGAATTTTTTTCCCTCAAAAATCTAAATATTTTAAGTGAATGAAAATAATATTATGGATGATGGAAAAACCTTGTCCTTTACGATGTTATTAGAAGAAAAGAAGAGAAATCAACTAATATCAGAGAATTATACTGTGAGTAATGATTTCACTAATGAATGATGAACACAACATTCAGTAGTCTACTGACCTATATATTTATATACTTCTTATATAATTTTGTAAAATATTTATTACTTTTATGATTTATCTTTGTAAATCTTTGCGAATCTTAGTCAAGCGTTGCAAAAAAAATTTTTACATAATATCGAATCATAAATGTCTTTGCAGATATTTGATTTTTTTTTACAAAATGATATTTATACTTGAACAATGGAGCTAATGTTTAATTTTTTTAATAGATTAAATGGAAACTGACATGTATAAGTGGAGGAGTCGCGGTTGGAACTTCAACCATGGGTATAACTTAATAACTTCGACATTTTTACTGGTTGAGTTAGGAATTATGGACGATTGAATGTTGATTTTATTAAAGGTCAATGATGCAAGAATTGATATCGACGTTTTAGTGGATTTTTTTTGTATGAATTGGTTATACTTGTGTAAAGACTAATTACTTGATATGGCTAGGACCAAAATGAATGACAACTCTCCCTAAAAAGATTTAATATTGTCGCATTCTCATGATTGAATTCAAACTTGCACCTTTGAACACATACTATGACCTATAATAAAACTGAAAATGATCTTTATCATCTCATTCAAATGTAACTTAGTACACTATAGTAAAATTGCTCGATGCATTTGAAGCCCACAATCAAATACATTGAATTAATTTGGATTGTCATTTGAATTGTTTGTTATGATTGAAACTTCTTTGGATGTAAAATATAAATGTCAATTTTTTCTTTTTTTAAATCTAGTATTCTCTGCATGCCAATTGTAAAGACTGATTATTCTAGTAGGATAAGACCGCAATGGAAGGAAAATCTCTAATTAAGCTAATCAATTTTATTTTATTTAAATTATTTTGCAAATTTTGATTAATATATATTTATTTCAAAGCTGATAAAATAATATTAAGCGTTGTTTTATTTTATTAGGGTCTATGGAGTCAATTAGAATCAGATATGACTAGAGTTATATATATTGTACATCAAGTGCATCTAATACGATCCTATCAAATTCAAAAGTATATTATTACTTATTTTTAATAAATCTTAAAAAAATTAACAATTTTTTAATATTATAAAAATGTGTACTCTTTTTGGAGGTTAGACAAATCATTGTATACTTCACTTTATAAAATGAAGATGATGAATTTTATCGAGTAAACATTGAAATTTTATTCTCTTATTTTTGTTTTGGTAAGCCATTGTAGAGTTTATTCGTATTTATAAAAGACATTATACTCCATCTTTTAAGATGGTTGTACGTGATAATGTTACCGTTTTGTTACTGTTTGGGTTACCGTTCATGGTCGTTGGTAAACTGGACAACAACTTTAGATGTGTTTTGACAGTGATGTTCTTGTAGTTGTTGCTACTTTTGCTTCTCCTATCCGTTGGTTAATGAAGGAAAATGTAATGACAAAAATTACAATTTTAGTAGATAAATTTGCATGGTTGCAATATGAGAGTAGTCCCAAGAATTTTCGGTGGAAAATTCGTTGGTGTTTTGTTATGCATATTGTGTCCGTGTTGTGTGCACGTCATGTAGTATGTGGTCTGTCATTGGTCGCAATGAACATAATTTTAATTCCCGGACATGTGTAATGTACATCGTAGGCGACGTCGCACGGTTCGCTATGTTTAATTCATCAGTTTTCTATCCATGTGTCGCTAGTGTGTGTATATATATATATTACCACAAGTCAAGAACACAAACCAACTCTTTCTCATGCCATCAAATTATCATCGAATAATGTCTTCAAAACTCCATCGACGTGCCGTTTACGGCGGCATCAGGAGCCACGACACCTCTATTGTTGTGCCGGTGTCGAACGATGAACAATTAGAGGAGATTTATGTGGAAAAAGTGTTTGAAGGAAAAATCAATTCCTATATGGCAGAAAAATGTTATGGTTAGGCCTATATTCGTGAGTCTCATGTTGGTCGATGATGTTCACATTCATCATGATGAATCTGAATCTCACAACTGGGATTATTCATTCGTTGAATGTTTTTGCTGGGTTGTTAGGATTTTGTTTTATGAAGATATTGAGATTTTATTATTTTCTTTTGCTTTTGTAAGCCGATGTGGAGTGTATTGGTATTTATATACAATATTGTACTCCATATTCTAAAATCGGAGTGTTCTTGATTTGGTTAAGGATAAAAACCCAAGTCGAATTGTTATAATCGTTAGGTCAATCGGTTTTATGGTTCTGAATCATAACACTATTTTAAAAAAATTGTATTTCTCTACAACAAATAATTTTTTCTAAAGCGATTGTTCCAATTTGATATTATAATTTTATAGTTACATCGGTTTTATGGTTTTGAATCATAACAAACTTTTTTTAAAAAGTTGTATTTCTCTAAACCAAATAATTTTTCAGGATTGAATTGTACCATTTTGATACTATAATTTTATAATTAATTATCCCTTTTTTTTACGAAGCTTATATTATTAATGTTGAAAAAAATATAAAAAAACATTGAATATTTGAACAATTTTAAAAAAAAAAAAAAAATCTTAATTGAACTGCATTGACAAATCATGAATCAAACTGAATTGGTTTATTTAAGTTTGCAAAGTTTTAGACACGGTTAATTTCAACGGTTCGCTTTGATGGTTTTTGTTAACAACCATAAGACAAATTCCACACTCAGGTACTAAAATCCTTGTGTTGGATTTTATATATCTGAGAATAAATTTTGGAGAAAAATAAATTGAATGCAATGAGCTATAACTTATGCATATGGTTAATCACACATTCACAATATCAACTATATACTTTTATTACAATACTCTGTATATATTAAAAAAACTTCCAAAATATTAGGCATATTTGTCTTAACAAATACGAATCTAATAATAATATGTTAGTATAGTATGTATTATATATATATATATATAGGAAAATGTTAACTTGTGCACTTAGGGCAGAAGATAAGAAACCAAAAGTAGAAATTAAATCTTAGAAATTGTGTATTTTTAATTTGAAAGCTTTAAATTATATATATATATATATTTGATGTGGAGTTTATTAGTATTTTATAAACGATATTGTAGTCCAAAAACCCAAATTGAACTGTTATAATTGTTAGGTGTATTGGTTTTATGGTTCTGAATCATAACAAACTTTAAAAAAAAAAATGTATTTCTCTAAACCAAATAATTTGTTCATCGATTGTAACAAATCGTTAGGTGTTCACCTTTGCAAACACGCACACATGTGTTTTTCTTTACTTTCTTACTTTCTCGTACTGTTGTTTGGAATTAATTTTTTTCAATATGAAATTATGTTCTTATGGATATTTATAGTTTTTATTGAAATTATTTGCATATGTGAAAATCAAATTGTGAGCCTTAGTAGTGGTGAGAATCAACCATGTGACTTCGTGAGAAAGATAAATTGAATACAATATACTATACCTTATATAGTACTCCGTATGGATTAAATAAAAAACTTCCCAAATATTAGGCATAATATTGTGGTATACGTAATACCACAAGTGAGAAAGAATTACAAGAGAGCAATCATTGCTCTACTCTATCTCTCTATCAAAACAAATGGTAATGATTCATGCAAAGCCTAAAAATGATAAAAATGCTACCTATAATAATTTCTATGTAACATACTCCTATTTCTTTGATATTGATAATATTAATAAGGAGGAAAATAATTACAAGTAGAGTGATGCAGATCAGAAAACACTTGACCGTTTTGGTGGTATTATAAGTTATCTTAGAATGGTGTGATGATTATTGAAGAAAAAGATATATTTATAGAATGTATTATGTACATTGTTGGTTAATGTTACTGTTGTTGTACATGATATTGTTAGTTATTGTTTGAATTACTGTTCATGGTCGTTAGTCAACTCGTCAACAACTTTAGATGTATTTTGGCAGTGATGTTCTTGTAGCTTTTCCTATCTGTTGGCCGAGGGAAAATGTAATGACAAAAATTACAATTTTAGTAGATAAATTTGCATGGTTGCAATATGAGAGTAGTCCCTAAAATTTTCGATGGAAAACTCGTTGGTATTTTCTCTGTGTCATGTGCACGTCATGTAGTATGTGGTCTGTCGTTGATCGTAATTAACATAACATTAATTCGTGATCATGTGCAATGTACATCGTAAATGACGTCGCATAGTTCGTCATGTGTAATTCATCTATTTTTCATCCGTGTGTCACACACACACACGTAATACTATAAGTCAAGAACACAAAACAACTCTTTTACATGCCATCAAATCGTCATCGTCAAAGAAATAATGTCTTAAAAACTCTATCAATGTGCCGTTTACAGCGACGTCGAGAGTCACGACACCTCTATGGTTTTGTCGGTGTCGAACGATGAACAGCAGGAGGAGGTTTCTATTAAAAAAGGGTTTGAAGGAAAATCAGTTCCTATGTGGCACCAAAATGTCACGGTTATGGCTATATTCGTGAGTCTCGTTTTGACGGTAATGTTCACATTCATCGTGATGAAGCTCAATCTCACAACTGGAATTATTCCTTCATTAAATGTTTCTGCTGCGTTATTTGCTTTTTTTTTTGTGAAAACATTGTGATTTTATTCTCATGTTTTGTTTCGGTAAACCGTTGTAGAGTGTATTTGGTATTTATAAATGACATTGTACTCCATGTTATAAGATGAGAGTGTTGATAGGTCCGCAAGTGCACGGAAATATCGATTTTAGTATAAAAGATGTTGAATCCCACATAGATCAATGTCAAGTACCGTTATCTATTGTCACGTTGTTTATCTAAGGCGATGCAAATTAGTTTGGTTGCAAAATTGGGAAAATAACTTGTTTTAAATTAATTCTAATGACAAGAGACCGGAATATAATTCCCGTCGACCATAAGTACTTGTTAAGTTATATTTTAATATTCTAACGGGACAATATTTTCGCGCGTAAAAAGAATTAATTTAAAGGGGTCGTCAGCTTTCACTTGTACAACACCAAATTTCGACTTTGTAATCTATTCGACAGTTTTCGCGTGTACGCCTTACAAGTTTAAAATACCGTTTGAAAACTAATCAATTTACGTGCAAAAAGTTGTTATTAGTAGAAATTTTAATTTAAAGGTACCGTCAGCTTTCGCGCGCCCGTTACCGTATTTTAAACTCATAGACGCCAGCTTTCGCGTGTACGCCTACAAGTTTAAAATAGCTTGTTTGAAAATTAGCAATTTCTAAATTAATTAAAGAAAACGCTTTCGCTATATTTCAAAACCAATTTCTAAATTTTCTATAGTTAGATACAGGTTTCACTCTTTCGATATGAAACCGGTATCGCTTTATTTCAACTTTCGCTGTAAATATTAATCGTTAAAAATCAGAATTTTCAGACTTAAAAACAATTTCTGTTAAAATTTCTAAACATACAACTTAACAGAGTATCATTGGTACGACGTTCATCATATTCCGGACTCTATAGAGATATACTCAGACATGGTATAACTAATAAATAAACAATGATTCATGCTATTTATCATAATTGGAATAGATGAGCAAAAGAACAAAATAAATTAATAGGAACTAAGTAAATAAGAACCTGGCAACGATGGTTACTTTCAATTAAGGGAATAAGTGCACAGCAACAATGAAAGGATTTGGAATTGAATTAGTGGAGCCTTTGTCAATCACGGCAACAGGGAAAATAAATGGCAGCAGCTACGTGCATCACTCCCAGCAATAGAAATTGGAATTGAACACCAATTCATAAACCCCCGCAACCGTGACCAATTGTTGTCACGTATCTCCAAAAAACATTTACCCATCCGTTCCACTTAGGAAGTAGGAACGTTTCTTCTTCTCCATCTCCATTTATTTTTGCATGTATCTTCATTATTCCATTTTTCAATTCCACGCCAACATTAAACCTTTCTTCTTCTTCTGCTCCGGCCATAGACAAGTTCAGCAAGGGGCAAGGCTCAATCAAAAGAGAAGGTCATTCTTCTCCTCTTCTCTAGAGGTATTTGCTTCTGATCAATTTTGTGATCATTTGTTTCTTTGTTCTTGTACTGACTTTTGAGTGATTTATAGTAAAATTTGTGTTCATTTGTTTAAGGATTCTCTGTTATTAGATTATTGCAGTGTATCTTTTTTCATCTATGTTTTGGATTCCAACTGTAGACTTGTAATGTTTAACATAGAAAAAAAAATGATAGTTTTCCCTTTCTTTCAATCTATATACTCTTATGTTTTTTTTTCAAAATGGGTTAACTTATTGATAGGATTAAAAATTTAGAAAGGCTTCTTTAAACAAACTTTTGGAGTTAAGTGTCTTTGCTGGATTGGATTTGTATGTTTTTTGGAACTTTGTGATGACAGAAAAGGTTGTAACTTCGATTTCAATGCATCAATGTTTTGGTTCTATTTGGAATGTTCATTGTTTGGAGCATTGATGGATGCACTGTTGAGAATTTTTTTTTGGTTAATTTGTTATGTATTTTGTTGTACAAATAAATTTCTATTTTATAACATCATGAAGTTTTCATTTTGTAGAGATGTCAGCTAGTACGTCAATTGAATCCTTGGGAGGTTCACCCCAAAATAATGGAGAAGAGTGTTTATGTTTGTTGAATCCTATCATTGATTTAGATGCGAATACAAACGAAGAACCACTAACAAATGAAGCAACACTGACAAATGAAGTTGGGAATGAAGAGAATGTCGAGAACAACAGCGTTATTCAAAAGGCTAAGAGAAAGAAAACTTCTCCAATTTGGGATCACTTCAAAGAAGTGAAGTTAAAGGATGGAACCAAAAAATGGCAATGTTTACATTGTAAAAGAACTTATGTTGTTGTTGTGAGTGGGTCAACTAGCCATTTGAAGAGACATTTAAGGGAAGTATGTCTTATTTACAAGAAGCTAGCAGCACAACAACAAAAATTAAACTTGAAGCCAGCACAAAGCATGATTGATGAGAAGCTTTCCGGACCACTACTGATGAATCCAAGTGCTAAGTATGATCATGAGAGACAAAGAGAAGCCACTGCACATTGGGTTATGATGCATGAACATCCATTTAGTATTGTTGAGGAAGAAGGTTTTCTTTTCATGATGAAATGTTCTAATTTTTCATATGAGAAAATTAGTCGAAAAACATTGAAGAATGATTGTGTTGCTGTCTATGAATCTGAAAGGAAGAAGTTAAAGTCAACTTTGAGGACAATTAATAAGATTTGCTTGACCACTGATTTATAGAAGTCGCAAAATCAAAAGATAGAATACATGGTGCTAACTGACCATTTCATTGATGCTGATTGGGTTTTGCAAAAGCGCGTTCTTAGTTTTGTTCATGTTCCTCCTCCTCGACGTGGTGTTGATATTGCTGATGCTATCTTCAAATCTATCAAAGAATGGGGCATTGAAAATAAAATATTTAGTGTGTCTGTGGATAATGCATACTACAATAATATATGTTTGAAAGAGCTAAAAGTTTTACTTTCAAGGCACCAAAAATTAGTGTTGGATGGAAAGTTGTTTCATGTCCGCTGTTGTGCCCATATACTAAACTTGCTTGTCCAAGATGGTAATTTTTATTAATAGGTGGAGCAAGCCTAAAGTAATATTTTATTGATAGGAACAAGCCTAAAGTAATATATTTTCTCTTGATCGTTATATATAGTTTAATCTTTCAAAAAAAGTGTTGATAATTTATCGATATTTTTTATTAATAGGTGGAGCATGTTCCGACAGAAATCACATTATTCCCTTGATGTTAAGTAGGTACGTTTCTTTTTCATTTAATTGACAAGAAGCTAGTGTGGATATATGTTGGCAAAGATAACATTTTTGTATTGGGTAAAAGCCACTAATTAGAAATATAGCATATATGTTGAGTAAGCTTATGAAATCTTCATAAGGTTTTGTGTCTAAACACAACTATGATATGACATTTACGGGCATGAATAAGGATTTTTAGCATAGTCCAGGACCTTTTATTATTATGCTTTTACCATTAAACGATTTTTCCTTTATTAAGTTGTTTATTGATATGTGACATTTTTCAGGATGTTGATCCACTTTCTCGTTTGTTGTTCAGAATTGTTGCTACTTTAGAGTTCGCATCATGTTTGAAGTTTGTTTCTTTCTAAATGAGTAAAGATTAAGTTGAAGGTTGTGTTAAATGTAGCTGAATACAATTTTGTCTTTAAGGGGAGAGCAATTGGAGTTTGGAAGTAGAAGAATATTATGCATTCTGTTCTCAACTAATTGAGTTTTGTTGGATTTTTTGTATCAGATAATTTTTTTCGTATTTATACAACCTTTAACTTTATATAATTTATGTCTATTCTATGCATGCTTGTGGGAACTTTTATTTTACTTCAATATTTACTTTTAAAAAAAATAAAAAAATAAAAAAAAATATATAAAATATCAAAGATCTATAAATTAACTTTTTTTTTATAATTTTTTTTGGACGAGTTGAGAAAACGAACTAAACCTAACGAGCCGAACCGAACTGTTCGTGAACTTTAAACGAGCTGAACTCGAGCTGAAAAAATAGTTCGTGTTGAACTCGAGCCGAGTTTCGAGCCGAACCAATTCTTATCGAGTCGAGCCGAGCTCAGACAGGTTCGGGTCGACTCGACTCATTTCCAGCCCTAATTTCTTTCATTCCATATGGTTCAAACGGTCAGAAGCCAAATAAGCTGAAGAAAAGACCGTCTTGATTTCATAACACCTGTATAGTGAGTAAACTGAATAAAATGATCAGAAATTTCTTGATGATCAACACCATCAAAACCAATTCACGACCGCACTAGAGACCACAAGGACCCAAAGCAAGGACATGAGAGAAACAAATGACGAGCATCCTCCACCTGGCCACACCCCGAAACACACATAGAAGCGTCCACATTAATTATACCACGAGATGCCAAGTTAGATTTAGTAGGAAGGCGATCACGGAGCAACCGCCAAGCAAAGACTGACACCTTTAGGGGAACCTGTTTATGCCAAATTAAATCGACATCCTAAGTAACATGCGGAGCATAACATACATAGAACGAACAAAGTAACCTTCTGAGGGATCCGGTAACCACTGCCACACATCATAAGAAAGAGACTGCAAAGAAACATTATGAAGTAACAACCTAGACTCCTCTAAAAGATCCTCCTCCCACACCCACAACCGCCTACGCCACTGCCAAGCCTCACCTCCTTCTCCCCACCCTTGTAAAAACATATCTTTAACCGTTATTGATTGATGTAACGCTAAACCATATAACCTGCTAAAGCGCTCCCTAAAAGGAACATCACCACACCACCGATCATGCCAAAAAAGCGTTGATTTCCCACCCCCCACACGACGCACCACACACTCACTAAACCAACCTTCACCGCCCCCCTACCCCTTCTCTAATCTTCACAACCTTCTTCCACCATAAAGAACCACTCCGGCCTCATCCTCCAACCTCCCGTCCTCCTCACCATATCTAGCCACCAACACTCGATACCAAAGACCATCTCTATCAACTAACATACGCCAACATCACTTACCCAACAGAGCCTCATTAAACATACTCAACTGTCTAACTCCTAAACCTCCATACTCCTTTCGCAACAAATAGTCCTCCATCCTACCCAATATATTTTCCTATGATCCTCACTCCCCCCCCCCCCCCAAAAAAAAAATAAAAATAAAATTAATCAACAGAGATTCTATGGAAGAGTTATACCTGATTAAGAGTCAAACGGCAACCAAAGAAGAGGAACCGGCTTTGCCAACCAGACAATCTAGATTTTATGCGGTTAACCATAGGTTCCCAAAACGACAACCTCTACGGATTTCCACCAATAGGCAATCGCAAATAAATGAAAGGAATTTTACCCATTTTACAACGCAAAATAGCAGCAGCTTCAGTCAACCATGAGCCATTGATATTTACCCCGACCAACATACTTTTATGAAAATTAACCTTTAAACTAGACAACGCCTCAAACAAAACAAGCACAACCCGCAAAGCACGGACATTAACCCAACTTTTTTCACCTAACAGTAAAGTGTCATCAACGAACTGAAAATGCAATACAGTCACCGAGTCGCCCAACCCAACAATATTCATTATAGGAATATGCACACATGAATTATACTACATGCTTTTCTGAATTTATGAATATAAGGGTAACAAGCAACACAACAAAATTCATCTTAAAAAAAATATAAATAGAAATATAGTACAATTTTGATATCCTTTGTCTCCAATAATAGATACTAATCTAATAAGTTAAATAGAATCATAATGAATGACAAAACTCTCATTTCAAAGTTCAAACATTTAACGTTGGTCTATTTCCAAGTCTAATTAGATGGATGATCTCTAGTTAAGTTAAAAGAAGTATATTACTATTTCATCAAAGTATCCTTCGATAAAGAAATAATACAATTTAAAATAAGGGATAATTGTCACTTTAGTCCATAAATATGTAATCAGTAGTCACAATAATATTTCAATGTATCAAAATTTTAAAGTATTCATTGATTGTTCACTGTGTTAGTCAAAATAGTCAATGATGTGACGCTAAAATAATATTTTAATACTCACAATAATGTTTTTCATATAAAGACTGAAAAGACAATAAATAAGCACCTACAAAGACAGATATGATAATAAGTAAATATATTGGAGGACTGTCCCCTGAGCTTAACTCATTTTGGTAAGGGATAATGCACAATATGTGCAGGGGGCGAGGTGCGAACCCCGAACATCCCACTTATTCATCTTTAAGATGAATTTCTCTAGCCACTAGGCTACTTAACAAAAAAAATAATATTGGAGGACTGATATGATAATGTCAATGAAACATTTTAATATAAAAAACTATTATGACTAACGAAATACACAATTGAAAATTATTTCAAAATTTTGACACATTTAAGTATTATTTTAGCTACTCTTTAAACATTAGGACCAAGATAACTTTATTTTTTGAAATAATGTATATTGATAAAAAAAAAAAAAGGAGTGTATATGGATAGTTTTAGGGAAGAGATTATATGAGTAAAAAATAGTTTTGAAATTGTTGAAGAAAACGACAAGAAGTCGTGCCGGCAACGACCGGCAATCTACTTTACTCCAAAAAACGGTGGTAGCCTACCACTACCCTCCAAAATCACTTCAAATTCAAAAACACACCTTCCCATCCTTATACGACGTCGTTTCACATATTACAAAAAACTCAAGACCCCATTTCCTAAAATTTACTAAAATCTTATTTTGTTCATTCATAATTTTCTTAACCCAATTACACAAGATAAATTAATCCAGATGTTTACTTGAATTAACTCGGTTGTTAGAGGTATTGCAAATATCTAAGTTCTAATATTAATATCCCATTTATTTTCAATTTTTAACCGTTAGACTATTGACAAAAAAGTAAAAATCAGATATAATAAGTCATTCATGAAAATGTTAATGATCAATTTGTGTAAGATTTTTGTCAAATATTGAATTCGACCGTAAATAAATCGTAATTTTTTTAGATAGAAATTGTTAAGGAGATCACAAGTGTCGGTACAAATGTTCGTAACATTTGTAGCCACCAACCATCTTATAGTGACGACCGATAATATAGTTGACCTCACAATGAGTACGAGTCAACTCCTTACTAATCAATATCATACTTTTCAAAGCTTTTAATTTTTACAATTGATTTTAACTAAATTTATTGTTTTTTTTGAACAAGAACTAAATTTATTGTTACTTTTACATTTAACTAATTTTATCTAGAATCAAAATTTCAAAATCAGCTTATGTCATTACATAACCAAACACACAATAAAGAAAATAAAATAAAATAAAGAGACACAACACAGCGAGAGAGAAAGATCAGAGAGAAAACAAACACAGAAAAGAAGCAGAAGAAGCAGATTACAGCTTTTTCTCAAACGCGCGTTTCGCTTAACCTTGCGTTTAAGTGCTTTTGGATCCTCATTTCTCATCTCATTATCTCAAACCTCCGCCCTGTAAGAATCAGCAAATCGTAGCAGCTTTTTCTTAATCGCGCGTTTTAAGTTTTTTTTCTTTCAAAACGCGCGTTTAAGTTAAGCTTATTTTCAAAACCGTATGAGAAGAAGGTGATGACGATGGATAGAGAAAAAGAGAGAGAAATCGAACTAGAAAGTGCAATGTACACGAATTGTTTGTTGTTAGGTTTGGATCCATCGGTTATTGGAGTTGGAGCATCGAATTCAACTCCTCGTGTTGGTGCATTTCGTCATTCAAACCCTAAATTAGGAGAACAGTTGCTATATTTCATTCTCTCTTCTCTCAGAGGACCAATTCAATCTTCAAAAGTATTTTTCACTTTCTCGAGATTTTGATTCTGTATTTCTTTTTTTTTTTTTGTATTTGATCTTGTAGTTTAACTTGTTTTTTTGTTTGGATCTTGAAGGATTTTGATAAGGTTTGGCCGATTTTTGATTCCGCACAATCGCGTGATTTTCGTAAGGTATGGATTTGTTATTTTTTTGAATTTTTTTAGTGTATGTTTTGTAGTCAGAAAATTGATTGAGTGAATTGATTATGAAAAATTGATTCTGGCCAAAATTGAGTTGAAGGTAAAGTGATTTATGTTTGAAATTTGGAGGCATTGGTGTAAAGTAAGTTGAACAATAAGTGTATGATTAGTTCCATTTCTAGAGAGGTCAAAATTGAGTTTGGAGGTGTAAAACTGATTCTGACATGTTTGGTTGGTTTTCTAAAGTGATTTATGTTTTGAATTGGGATGCATTGGTGTAATGTCAGTTGAACAAGTGTATGATTAGTTCCACTTCTAGAGAGGCTAAAATTAATTATGGAGGTGTAAAATTGATTATGACATGTTTGATTGGTTTTGAGTTGATTTAATTTTGCCTCCAAAATTTATTCTACTTGAAGCGAGGATTTGTAGCTTTTGATTCTAGAATTGGGTTTCACACACAAATTTATAGTCACTTTTGCATGAATATATCCAAATATACATCACTTTATATTCAACTCACTTTTAGTCGGGATCAATTTTACAAAATCAATTTACTCAAACACATTTCTTGTCACCTTAAAACCAAACATAAAACTAAATTTGAGTGTAAAAATCAATTCTAGAATTAGAACTTATGATTTCTAGGTTCTAGTAGAATCAGTTCTACTTTAGAGGAACCAAACATGTGAAAATCAGTTCTAAACCTCTAGAGTCAATGTTGGTTCCTCCAAAAGAGGAAACAAACACACACTTAAAGTTTAATTTGTATGCACCACCAGTGTAAAAGTTTTACAATGTCACGACAACAGAACCAATTGTGTGTGGCTTTAGAAGTTGTTATGATAAAAGTGAAATGTTTTTAATGATCCGACGGTTATGATTGATTGACAATGTTGAATTCTTTAGACCGACTGTGTATATGAATTAAATCCATTTTTTTATTCCGTTGTGAATTTAAATTTGAATGGATTTGGTGGAATGGTTTTGAACCGTGTGGTGGAATGTGTTTGGTAGGTTGTGCAAGCGATTATTAGTGAGCTTGAGTCGCAAGGAGCACTTCCTAGAAGCAATTCAAGGGTTTCTTCGCTTGCTACTTGTTGTGGACCTAGGTTGGTATTCAATCTCATGTAATGTAACTGTTGATTGCAGAAGGCTTAGTTGATTTGTTATCTCTGCTTGTATTTTTTTAGTTCATTGTTTTGGACAAAATAAGTTCTATTTAGTTGTTTGCCTTTTTTTCAATTTATTAGTGTTATTAGTATTAGTATTGTATATTGTTGGCCTAGTTTGGTTTAGTTTTGACCGAGAAATGTTCTGCGCTTGCTGCGATTGGTTTATTAGTTAAGGTACCAAGGAATGCTATCGCTCTCTTAGCTCTTGCATAAGGTTGTGGTTTGGGAATCTTGTTGAATTTGTTGCTGGTCGATGTAACTGTCTTCTGCTTCTTTTTAATCGGTGGCTTTTTAGAGTGGTGATGCATTGTGCAGCAGGGTGCTTTCAGCTGATGTAGCTTTACAGTGGCAAATTTGGTGGGGACGTTGAGCTTGTAATGTTAGTGTTGCTAATTGATCTTCAATAGTGGCGTTTAGAAATCATTATATGGCTTCTTAACAGGCAGATTTTTTTTTAATTAGACGTATCGAAAGAGCATAAGCTGAGCGGAGTATTCAATATTCATGAGAATAGTTTGGTAGATGAGTCGACATATAGAACAAGATAAGATTGTGAGTGAATAGACAGATAACACCTATTATCTAAGAAAAATATGTTAGTTTTGTGTAAAATAGTTAATCATTGTAGAAGAAGACCAATAGAACCCAGCCTAGTAAGACGTATTGATTAGATGATAGTCTAAGTATTATTTGAGAATAGAGTCATCAAGAAAAAATGTGAAGTGAAACCATTTAAAGGATTTAGTTCTAAATGGTTTTACCAGAGAGGAGTTTTACCAAAGAGGAGTTGAGACCCACCATGGGAAAATATTTCTATTTTTGTTGTTATATTAGAATCGGATAACGTAATCTCATGTGGTTTGTTTACAGAAGCTCCTTGTTTGGATTCTTGTAAAGACAGTTAAAATTATTTGAATATTCATGTTAATGTAGGTTTGTTGAGCTTTTGTGGCAACTTTCGTTGCATGCTCTGCGAGAGGTTCATCGACGGACATTTACTTCGGACATAGCATCTAATCCATTGCCTACGCCATTGACTGATGTAGCATTCTCACATGCAGCTACTCTACTTCCAGTTACGAAGGTATTAATGATAATCCATAAAATTTTAGGAAAAAATGATACTCTACTTATGAGGAGTTTGACATGTTGTCTGTGGAAAAAAAAAATTTGTCAGTCTGAATTTTTACAAAATACAGTAGTCTTTTTGGTGTACTCCATCTCATATTAAGTGTTGTATAAGGTAATGTACAAGACTGAAGAAAATTATTGATTAAAATAATTCTTTTAGACTAAAATGTCGTTGTAATTGGGGTTAGGTGTAATGATACACTACTTTGTCTTAAGTAACTTAGTTGTGTCTTTGATTTTTAACAGGCAAGAATAGCCCTTGAAAGAAGGAAGTTTTTAGAAAATGCAGAAATGGCTGTACAACGGCAGGCCATGTGGTCTAATTTGGCTCATGAAATGACTGCTGAATTTCGCGGGTTATGTGCTGAAGAGGTGCATCAATAGCTGAAGTCTATTTTCCAAGTTTATTTAGATATAGTTCGTATTTTCCTCTCCACATCTAGACAACGCTTTATGCATCTTTCTTTAAGTGGTTATAATGTAAAACCTTAATTCAGGCTTATTTGCAACAAGAGCTGGAAAAGCTGCATGACTTAAGGAATAAAGTCAAATTGGAAGGAGAACTTTGGGATGATCTCGTATCTAGTTCAAGTCAGAATTCCCATTTGGTTTCTAAGGCTACTCGCCTATGGGATTCTTTATTAGCTCGTAAAAGTAAGTGCAAAACTTTATATTTTGCTTCCCCTTTGCATTTGTCAAGTAAATGTCTACCAATGATGTTTAAATTTTGTCAATATTAATGTGCAGGTCAACACGAAGTTCTTGCATCAGGGCCTATTGAAGACTTGATAGCTCATCGGGAACATAGGTAACACACTGTACTTACCTTGCCTTTCCAATATCTGTATATCAAGTGTTCTGGCTAACCATTTTGTACATAAATTTCAGGTACCGAATCTCTGGATCATCTCTGCTTGCAGCAATGGACCAGAGTTCCCAGGCTCCTTATTCAGATGTATTATCTGGTGACTCCGGGGATTTGTCTTCAGTGCAAACGGACAACCAAGGGGAGATTGATGGATCTCATTTTAGCAGTGAGACATTGACAACAGTGGATGACAGAAATGGGAGAGTCCACCAAACCGTTGACATAGCAGAAGTTATACGGCGATGGACACACGCCTTGCAACGTATCCATAAACAATCACTTCATCTGGTATGCTGTTTACAAACTTTCCTTTAAAGATGGTCACCTGTATATGATCCGTCTGTGTACCTCTATCCTACAAGTTTTGTAGTAACCTAATGACTTTTATTTTGGGGATAAAAAACCAAACTTTTTCCGTTACATTCTTTGTCAAATGTCTTGACTTTTGTAAAAAAAACCTTGGGCATGCACTCATATTTATCTTATCAGCTAACATTCTACTTTTGTTAAGTTATATTTTTTGCAAGATAGATCTGGGAGAATTATTAAGCTCTAAAATCATGAGAAAGATCTCTTTCTTAAACATATGATGGCTGGTTAATAAATGTGTTTGAGCTGATATTTTTGTTAAATTTGTTTAAGTTTTTATAATTTATGGCTGTTTATAGTTCAAAATCTTGAAAAATGGGATAATCCAGTCTGTGTTGCACCAAAAGCTTGAGAATTTAGTTTATTGATGCAATTGTGTTCAGTTGAGTTACAATACCTAGTAGTAGTAGTAAATTGATTACACTTTTCACTCTTATTTATTGATTTACCATCTGCAGGCAAAAGCAAATGATGGAGAGGGTCCAGATATATTGCGCAGTGCACAGGAAGGCAGTTCAAGTGGCCATGCTGAGTCTTTAGCGGCAACCCTTGCAGAGCATCAGCAACACTTGGCTAGCTTCCAGGTGATGCATTATAACAAGCTTTAAAATATTCAAAATCTTATCAGTGTTGAAGTGCTTCTAAAGGCAGTTTCATTTTCTATTTGTCATGAGCTTCCTGATAAAGTTTTTAGACAACTTCTACCATACTTCATTGTTCCTGCATCTTTTCGTTGAAGGGAGAAATAATGTAATGTCCTCAATGATTTTTGACACTATTTAGTTAATTGACCTTTTGGAACTTGTATATGCAGAGTTACATTGATATAGTGGAAACTATAGTTTTGTTTTGGGGTGCTGCTTATGAGAGTTTACAAATAGTTTTGTTTAGAGATCTTTTAAGCATGCCTTGCCTGAGGGGTTATCATTTTTTGCCTTATATGTCTTGTCTCGGTGTTTGTGGATGATATCTTCTTTTCATTTGCAAACAGACATTTTGTTTGTCCTTTGTTAACAGCTTTTTATATATGAATATAACTAATAATAATAAAAATAATAATATCAGATGTTTGTGTGAACAACTTAATTAAGCACGTATGCAAAAGATGCTTATTATTTAAGTACCTTGATTCTTCCTCCTTAATATTAGCTTTTGAAGGAGGGTTTTCCGAGCGCTTCGGTACTTATCAAATACCATTTGGCTTTGTCCTATGTGAAGTAAAGAAGAAAGCAATAAAATCTTGTGCTATTTACCTTGCTTTCATCAATTACTTGCTGGTTCTACCGCTAAATTTGATATATCGTCTAATGGGTCTTTGCTCTATGTCTTCCCACTTTTCATGGTTGGGCTTCAGTATTTTAACATTGTTGCCTTTTTCATTTGCAGGTGCTTATCAACCAACTCAAAGACGTTGCCCCAACAATTCAGAAGTCCATATCAGAGTGTACAGAAAAAGTGAACTGCTTGGCCTCCAATCTAACTCCACATCTATTGAACAGACATCATAGCCAGTCAACATCACCTATCCAAGCACAGAGCAGTGGGAGGATGGTAATCTACTATTTTATTATGTCGCAACTATTTCTTCTTTGTAGCTATTTCTTTCACAATACGTGATCTGATTTTATCCCTATTTTTGTTATCAATTTTAATATTATTCAGGAAAGTGGTACTGATGATGTTGGTGAGTTGGCTTCAAGAATGTCTAATGTTCAGCTTGACAAGGTTTCTGTTAGTCCCTCCACTTTAAAACTTCCTCAGTTATTTAGCATGACCCCTTCTGGAAAAGCTGGAAATGTGCAAAGGCGGCATGGTTATGCTTCTCAGACCAGCCAAACAGAGAACCTTTCTGTTAGTAAATCTTTGGACGCTCCTTCAAATAATGAAGTAGCAAGTTCAGAAGGTGCGTTTTGTTTTCATAATTTTTTAGGCAAAAGATTTCCTTGGGGGATAAAAAACCATCCTTTGGGTCTCTACCGAATTGCTTAAGCTTTTAGCAGAATTGGTCCTTGACATGGCATCATGTGTACAATATATTAGGATCTTGATCCTATCCTCCTGGATATCCATTTTTTATAATTGATTGAAATTATATTTTAGCAAAGGGGGAGCCTTGGCGCAACGGTAAAGTTGGTGTTGCGTGACTGAAAGGTCACCGGTTCAACTCCTGGAAACAACCTCCTGTGTAAAAACCAGGGTAAGGCTGCGTACAATACACCAAAATGGTGGGCCCCCTTCCCGGACCTTGCGTATGTGGGAGCTTTAGTGCACTTGGCTGCCCTTTATTTTATTTTTTGGTATTTTAGCACAAAGTGAAGCGGGTTGGTCACTGTCCAGTCTTGGCTAAAAGCAGAGAGTCTGCAATAGTAAATGGTATCTATAGTGATAAACTTAGTATAAAAAATTTATTTATAACAATCTCTGGACTGTTATCTCAAAATAGAGAATGTCTTCTTTTACAATACATCAAATTAGGAAATAACACACAAACTAAGGGAAGAGATTGTATACTGTTGCAAGGCAAAATCCTATCAAGAAATTCAAGAGTCTTGGTCTCTCCCTCCCATAAACACTCAATAACTAACCAATAAACACTTTCCCCTCTCCTTTATTTATTACTAAAAATAAATAACACTAACAAATAATAAAAACATAATTGACCATAAGTGCCATAATTTACTTCTACCCTTTCCCCTTATATTGTTCTCCAATAAGAGGTCTAATAATATGTTCAGAGATATTAAATCATATTGTGCTCATATTAACTCCAGATTTTAGGAGAATTGATTATTGGTCTTTGACTCGTTACAATATATTGAAGCTAATGGCTCTGTGTGGGAGTTTCGTTTTCTGTATGCTAAAAGTAAAGTGGCTGATAATGGCTCTATTTTGTAGGTAGTGATAGTTTGTTTGTCCAGAATTTGAAGAGGTCAGTAAGAGAAGCTGCGCTGTCATTGCAGTCATACAATTTAGAATCATCTCGGAATAGTAGCCATTCTGACGGAAGTTCTGAGCACTTCTTTGTCCCCCTATCAGAGACTAGCTTTTCTCATTCAGATACAGAAAAAAACGTAACTTCATTGAGGAGCAAAAGGTTATTTGTATCTCCAATGGACGATCCTTTACTTGAGAGTCATGCATCAGATGAACATGGGAGCAAGTTTGATGAATTTTCAGATATGTTGAGTGATATGGAAAGGCTTTCGTATTCTGACAATGTAAATGGGTTTCTCTCGTATACCGGTTCAAATGAAACATCCGATGCACGACGGTCAATGTTTGACTTCGAGGATGCACAAGAAGTTTTCTCACCACCTATGCTAATGGACTCGTCACTTTTGACTGATCAGTTTGAAGACTTGCTGGGTATGTATTGTTTTCAACCTGATTTTGTTTCAGGAGTTTGTCTTTTAGTTATTCTAATCACTCAATGATTTTAAAATGCTTTTGCTAATATGAAATTTAATTCAGAGCTTCAAAAATGGTATTTTTTTTTTTGGGTTTGGGTAGGCTCCTGGTTTCACTTCTCTAAGGAATAAGTGAAATGTTAAAGCAATATTTTGGTATTGATCTGATAAAGTATTTAAGCCCTGTTTGGATAAACAACTTATTTTGTAGCTTATAGCATAAGCGCTATGATAAGCTCTTGTAAGCAAGCTATTCCTATTAAAAAAATAAAAGTTAACAGTTTTTGTATAATCTATAACCTGTTTTCATAGCTATCCTGGAGAGCTTATGGAAATAAGCTTAAAACAACTAATAAACATGCCATAAGTTGTTTTCATAATTTCTCCCAAACCATGTCACGAGTGCTTATGTCAGTAGATAAGCTCAATAAGTCAATCTAAACAAACCCATAGTATGAAGACATCAGCTTCAGTGTTGTCTAGACGATGAAATGCAGTTTGAATAGAACATGTGTTTCTGACACATAAAGTCATGATTCGAACTAGAAATAAGGATACTGGATTAGTTAAAGTTACAATTATGTATACTTCAAAATTCCGAAAAATCTAGGGGCTATTTTTGGAATTTACATTTCTACAGTTGGGAGTGGTTCGTCGTGCATAATTTTTAGCAAATGTTTGCGATTTCATAGATATTGGTTAATTGATCAGTCTGAAATTTTGTTGTTGCAGCCCCTCTCTCAGAAACCGACACGGCATTGATAGACCATTGAGAATTTAATGGCAACCTCCGAAAGACTTAATCGAGGAAATGGCGTGATTAATGCAGTGGATTGCTATTCTTTTACTGGGATTTTCACTCCCTTCACGCTGTATGACACGACACTCTTGTATCTTGGCATGTATATTAGAAACGAACACTCACTTTGTTTTCTTGTACTGTGCAGTGATGATATATACATTGTTCCTTTTCTGAATATGGTTTGGTGATTTCCATTGCTTTGTGCACATTGACTGATTAGTGGAATATAATTCTTTGATTTATGATTCCATTATTTGCTTGTCTATAATAATCATAGCGAATAATTGAGATATTAGATTGTCTTTTTTTGGTTGATATGGCAGGGTAAGACATCATGATATTTGATTTATATAGCTGATTGTAGTGAGAAAAGGTTTATATAGTTAATACTTAATAACTTGAGCTTTTCTGAGTATCCTCTGCGCGGAACTGCAGATACTAATAGTTGAGTCGGATAGAACCATAATAGGAGACAAACTCTCATTCAAGAGATTTAACAGTGCTGTATTCTTAAACTGAATTTGAATTCATGACAAATTCCTATATACTTTGGGTTATCTTTATCTTTAGTTTTACTTTTTTTAGGGGATCTTTACCTTTAGTTATTCACTCAAGTTTTAACCAATAACTAAATTGAATGAGTCATTAAATGATATTGACATCTCTATATAAAAGTTACATTTATGTATGAGTAAATAATTTACTAATAGAATGGAAACTGTGAAAATGACATTCCCTTCCTTATGTCAATGGAATTTTCATTATTTTTAGAATACTCTCCTACTTGTCATTACCATTAAATATGAATTATTATCCAAAACTATTCTTAAGCCAATCACTTATCTTGAAATTTGAGTAAGACATTATGAAAGTCATATTTAGATCTTCATAGCCACAAAGATGGGACCACAAACTAGCTGGCCACTAATTCCTGTTGCCAGATCGATAATTGATGCTTTGGAAAAAAAAAATCATGATTTTGGTTATTGAAATTATTAAGATTGGATGATTTAGTCTCATAAATTAAAATTACTATGATGATGATGATGATGATGAAATGAATTCAAGAGTTAAAATTAGTGTTGTACCATCCTATGAAGGTGGTTCATAATAATCTTCATCTAAAACATATTACTCCTTCAATCCTTGAACTTTGACATTCTATGTTATTGGTCCAAAATTTAAGTAACTTTTTTCCACTATGCCCATTAAGGATCATAGATTAACTGTACTTTATTTTCACTAGTAAAATTATGCTTTGAAAATGGACCAAAAATTATGCTTTGAAGAAAATAAACTAATAAAGATGAATAATGGAGATTAATAAAAGGGTTATGAAAAATTGTAAAATAATTGATGATTACAAAAACACCAACTACGGATAGTTAGATTTTTTAATCAATGTGCTAAAACCTTAAACTAGCAAAATTCAAAGTTGAATGAAGCCGTTAGTAAACATACAAAACACATTTCACAATGATAGAAGTTTAAATTCTGCATAATCCCCAAAACTCAACTCACATGCACCTTTATTACTCAAACAAGCAAAAAACATCTTTAACGAATTATAGCATAAAATAACCAACACTTTTACTTTAATGATAATTTTTATTTTAAAAAACAAAGTGATAAAGAGAAAAGTGATATCAGAACCTTGACATAAACACTTTTAATTTCTTTTTTTTCTTACCTAAAACACATTTTAATCATAGTTTTTTAAATTAAGCTAACAAATGTTGATTCGTTGATAAAAAGTTGACTCATATCTTACAAAAATGTGAGTTTAACTTTTTGTGTCAAAATAAAAATCTTTTTAATAAATGATATGTAAATAAAGCTACTTTAACCTTAATGAACCTCTACATCGTAATTCATTTTAAACTTTTTTCATATTTTTTTCCAAGCAAACCAAAAATAACAACTATTCCTAAAAAAAAAAAAATACAACTTCACCCAAAAATAAAAATATGGATGAACTACACAATCATTACACTATTTTGTAAACCATAATTTTTTCCTTGAAAAAAATTAATAATATTTTTCATGCAGCCCAAAAAGTACAAATTATATATAAAAAATATTAAACATATTTTTTATCTCTATAAATATCTAAAATTTTGTTTTTAGTCTCTAAAAAAACATTGTACATTTATAAAATAATGATACAAAAACAAAACTAAAAATTGCAATTTTTTTTATAGAGATTAAAAACTAAAATCTGAATATTCATAAATTAAAAACATATTTAAAAAAATGCAATTTTTTCCACCTCACTTTATTTTCTCTCTCCTCCAATACCTTCTTCCTTCATTCTCAAAAATTCTTTTTCCTTTCCAACTCAAAATATATTTATATAAAAATTCAATCTTTTCCCTTTCGCTTTTTCTCTGCAACCATTTATTTTTTCTTCAGAAAAATTCGATTTTTTAAGGTTGTTCCATTCAATCATCGTATTTCGTTGTCCCTCAACACTTTTTAAAGTTAAATTTTAACCTTGTTGTCTTTCTGGATCAGACTCAGATCCTGTTTTTTTCTGATCCATATTTTATTTTATTTTTTTGGTGAAAAATCGTAATCAAGAAGCAATATGAAAAAGGAAAAGAAGGTAACTTTCTTTGACCCTTTTGCTCACTCTAGTGAAATATATAAGTCAAAGTTTCTGCGTCTCTATAGTTTCACACAATTTTTGAAATTTGTTAGTTATTTATTGGTATTAATCAATAATGGTAGTTTTCAATCTTTTTTTCTAATTTTTGATTTAATTTAAATATTTTTTTTTTTTGTTTCTCTGTTTAAGTGTGAATGTATTGTTTTTGTTTTGTTTTGTTTAAGAATGTTTGTTATTGTGCTGTTTTTGTTTGTTTTATTGTTTATTTTGTTAAGAGTGTTTGGTGAAAAAAGAGTGTTTAGTATTGTGCTGATTTTGTGTTTTTTGAGCTTGTGTTTCAGATTTGTCATAAAAAAGTACTGTTAATGTTGTTAAGGAATTTTTCACTGAATTATGTGGTTTCTCTCTGTTAGAATGTCATGTTGTTAAATTTAAGTAAGAATCATGGAGTCTTATCTATGTAGCACCAACACTTCTGATCTAAGGTGTGTCGTGGTGTCCGACACGTGTCAGTGTCCGACACAGCACTGACACATGTGATTACATTGAATTATGTCATTGTCTCAAAGTTGTATTTGTGTCAGCGTGTCAGTGACCGTGTCACGTTCAGTATCGGTGTTTGTGTCCGTGCTTCATAGAGTCTTATGATATAAGTGAATTTGAATAGATGTTATTGTTTTCATTTGTTTCTGTATGAGGGGTTCAGTTTGTGCATTTGTTTGGTTGTCTTGCAGATTGAGGTTGTTGCTTTGCCTGATTTGAAGTAGCATAAATAAGGACTAAGGGGTGTGTTTTAAAGTGATTGGTGAAATTTTTTGTTGAAAAATTTTGAGTTATGCTCAAGCAGATATTAAATAGGATACCTAAGAAGGGATCGAAATCGGCAGAAAATAATGAAGGAGGAGGAGGAGGAACATCAACTTCTTCATCTTCTTCAAACAGTGTAAGAAGCAGCAGTTATGGAAATTCAACTGCTTCAGGTGTTGATTCTAATTCGAGTATTGGAGGTGACATACTTGTACAAGCAATGAATTCAAAATTGAATCTGAACGGTAGTTTGTCAGCTTCTTATGAAGCTTTGCCAAGTTTTCGCGACGTTCCGAGTTCGGAGAAGCCGAATTTATTTATAAGAAAGTTGCAAATGTGTTGTGTTTTATTTGACTATACTGACCCTTCGAAGAACATTAAAGAAAAGGAGATTAAGCGGCAAACCCTTGTAGAGCTTGTTGATTATGTTTCTTCGGCTAATGGCAAGTTTACTGATGTTATGATGCAAGAAATCGTGAAAACCGTGTCGATAAATTTGTTCCGTACATTGACTACTCCACCTCGCGAGAACAAGATTCTTGAAGCCTTTGATATGGATGAAGAAGAGCCTTCAATGGACCCTGCCTGGCCTTACTTGCAAATTGTGTATGAACTTCTTCTTAGGTTTGTCACATCACCCGAGACCGATGCAAAGTTAGCGAAAAGATATGTTGATCATTCATTTGTTCTCAGATTGTTGGACCTTTTTGATTCAGAGGATCCTAGAGAGCGTGATTACTTGAAGACGGTTCTTCATCGAATATACGGGAAATTTATGGTGCATCGACCTTTCATCAGAAAAGCAATCAACAATATATTCTACCGATTCATTTTTGAAACTGAGAAACACAATGGTATTGCAGAACTCTTAGAAATTTTGGGAAGTATAATCAACGGATTTGCTCTGCCACTGAAAGAAGAGCACAAGCTGTTTCTCGTGCGAGCTCTTATTCCTCTTCATAAACCGAAATGCATACCAATGTATCACCAGCAGTTATCTTACTGCATCACACAATTTGTGGAAAAAGACTGCAAACTTGCTGATACGATCATACGTGGATTATTGAAATACTGGCCGATAACAAATAGTTCGAAGGAGGTTATGTTTTTAGGGGAGCTGGAAGAAGTCTTGGAAGCAACTCAGCCTGCAGAGTTTCAGAAATGCATGGTGCTCTTGTTTCACCAAATAAGACGTTGCTTGAGCAGTTCACATTTTCAGGTTTGTTAAATCTAGTAGTTTTCATCAACTTTCACATTCTATATTTTTCTGTGATGCTTTCTCAACCCCTCGTAGAATAAGAAATGGGAAGTTTATATTTTGTGCCTGACACTGTTGTCAATCGTGGGTCGCAGAAAATAGAGGCTTGTTCAATTTCCTTTATGCTACTGTGCTATAGTGTTGCCATAGCTGCTATTTGACAACACTAAGCACTTAATTGTGGATCACCGTACAATAGCGGTCTATTAAAATCTGCTATGCTATATGACTACAGTGCTGCTATATCTTCTATTTGACAACATTGGTGCCTTATTTTTCCTTAGGGTGGTAGACATTCGATAAAGAAATCATTATCCATATTCAATTAATACCTTTTTTTGTTGTCTCATAAGATGAGACATAGGCCTCATTGGATAACAGGATAAGTCATAATGTCATAAAATGATCAATTTGCGGAAGATATTTTTGTAGTTTCCTGAAGTTTGTATTTATGCATCCTCTCACTCTCTATTCATAACATGACCTTTGACTTTAATTTCTATGAAATTTATGTTTGAAAATTGATGGCAGATATTGTTGAGCATAATATTCTTTTGTTACGCTGTTTCCAATTTTTGTGGTCTTCTATAGGACTCTCTTTCTGCTTTTCTGGTAGATTTTCAGAGCGTATGAACATTGGTTTTGGCGTTTGTGATCTGTCATTGCTTTGACAGTTTATTGTACAAATGATGCCATATGTGTGGCCATTCGGATAAACTGCTACAGGACTCTCTTTCTCCACATGGGGATGTTGTCATTTGTCAATTACAGATTGTGAAAAATAGGGGGTTGATCAAATTCCGCTATGCTACAGTGCTATAGAGCCACTATAGCCGCTATTTGACATCACTTTGTACTGAATAGAGTATCTCAGAACAATAGTGATTTAATCAAATTTCATTACGCTATAGTGCCGCTATAGCCTCTATTTGATAATACCGACTCAACGGGAAAGAGTGCTTTCTTCAATGTAAGCTTTTGTCAATGTATTCAACATTCCTCAAAGTTTAGGCAGGCATTTATTTTGAGGATATGATTGCCAAAATTGTTCCACTTGGATCATTGACTGTATGTGCCTTCAGTGGATCATCAAAGTCATAAAAGCTGTAATAGTCATTTGAAAATAATGTATAGTTTTGGAAAATTATACAATAGGATTAATGTATATTGTAGAATAAAATAAGGGTGTGATTACTTTCAAAACCTCACTCAGGTGAACAACTCATAACTGTGATATTAACTTTATAATCATATCTATCTTCTATACGTTTAGTAGAAATGTAACTACTATGCTTGGTGCATATCCTGCCACTGGAGCTTCCTGCTATCTACTCATGCATTTTGTGATGTCATCTTGTAAAACTATCCTCCTGAAGTTGCATTTCCTTAACTTTTGCTTTCTACTCGCAAACTTCATGTGTATTTCTCAATTTCTCATCGAATAACTAGCAGCGCAGAATTAGTCACTTAAGATTCCTGAATTGAAAAGGAAGGTGACATCACAAATAATATACATTGGAGAAATCATGTTCAGGAAATGACTAGCAACTTTTGTATTTTGCTATTGTTGGAATTAAAAATATTCACCTGAGATCATTTCCTTTGGTTTAGTGCTTATGCTATATCAGTTTAAAATATTTGAAGGATTTATAAGAAAAAATTGCGACAAAAAATTGGAGTTTTCATAATAGTCCCACATTTGGAGTTTTCATAATAGTCCCACATTTGATTAGATATAGTCTGAAATTTGTTTATAAGTGGACACTAGACAGTCCTCACTCTACAAGGAAAACCATTTTGTAGGGTTGAGTTAGGCCAAACCCAAATTTTAAGATTCTATCAGAGTCTATCATTGGTCACCCGCTATTGGGCCACACTACGGTCACGCTCCAGATGTCCAATATGGGCATGGGGTAGGGGTGGTGTTAAGGGTCTCTCATCTTACAAACCTGTTTTATAAGGTTGAGTTAGACCCACCAAATTTTAAGAGTCTCCATAGCTAGTTTGTGTTCTTTCTAGATAGTCAGTTTTGATCCTATTGTCTTTTGATTATATTCTCTTCCTTTACAGCTTCCAACACATACACGCTCTGATTTTGACTGAATTAAGGATGTTATATGTTATTTACTTTTGTTTATGACTTGAGTTTTGAAGTATCCTGAAGTTTGTATATGATATTTGAAGTGTTTTGGAGTTTATATATGATATTTTAAGTCATGTTTTTTGTTCATGTATCTTACGATACCCGATTCAAAAAAGTTGTTGAACGATACACGATACATATCCAGATTTGACTATCATGGTAATAAATCCTTCCTAACTTGTCGAATCCTTAACTTCTGCTCCAATAGGTAGGGCATCAAACTATTTTTATAAAGATTGTTTGATGCCAAAGTAAGGTTTAAGAGTGAGTATACGTGGATGGGAGGTTACCCCCTATTTATAGTTGTTCTGTGATCCGAGGGACATCCTTACCTGGTCTATTCTGATTGGTTTTAATGACGTATCAACATTAGGTTCAAATTCCCCTTTATCTTACATTTTGTTAATAGCTATGAAGCACGGACACTCCTCGGATCAGGCGTGTCTCGGTGTCGGACACCGACACTTATAATTACACTAAATTATATGATTTTTTCAAATTATTAGCTGTGTCGGCGTGTCAGTGTCCATGTCGTGTCCGGTGTCCGTGTCCGTATCCGTGCTTCATAGGTTAATAGTAAATAATATCTTCTTATCTAGTTTGGTTAGTGTTGAGTGTTTACGTGATAAGTGGAAGTGTGGAACCTCAGCTGTCATAAGATAATTATCCTCAGAGGTCAGTGGCCGTCGAGGTCTTCCCTTAGAGACTGGGGTTGAGTTTTAGCCTGATGGGACTTATCTGCGATTAAGGGCTTGGCTTGGCTTGACTTTTGGGCCTCAAAGCCTTCTCTTAATGTATTCATCATGAATCTAACTTTAACGTTGCATGAAACCATTTAGAATATGAAAACATGTCTTCCTTGAAAGTTATCTTGATAGTGTACTAGATATGTCTTCCTTGAAAATTTAGGAAAAAAAAATTCATTTATTTTTTTGAAAGCTATGATGCATTATTCTGGATGGTGGATACTTTTACCATAACTTTATTCTTGTAATCTATCAAATAATTTAATTGTGTCTGAATTTGTAGGTAGCGGAGAGGGCTTTGTTCTTATGGAATAATGATCATATTGAGAACTTGATCAAACAGAACTACAAAATTATACTTCCTATAGTCTTACCTGCTTTGGAGCAAAATGCACGGAGCCACTGGAACCAAGCCGTCCGAAGCTTGACAATAAACGTCAGCAAGATCTTCTCGGACACTGATCCTGCATTCTACGAGGAGTGCATGACGAAATTCAGAGAAGATGAAGCGCAAGCGAATGATATGAAGTCAAAACACGAAGCCAGGTGGAAGCGCTTGGAAGAAATGGGAGGCATGAAAGTTGCCATCAACGAACCGGTTTTGGTTTCTCCAAGAACTCATGCAACTTCTGGTAAGGCAGGAAGTAGGCCTCAATTGGATTGATCCTTAAATTTTTCGGCATTGCAGGGTGAAAAAGCATGAGAGCTGTTCTAATGGTGATAATGTGCTGTTTTTTGTTGGTTCCCTTGACCATATGAAAAACTCTCCAAGACCAAATTTATGGTACAAAATAGCTCCAACTTGGTTTTACAAGCATGAAATGTATATATTGAATTGCATGAGACTTTAATGGATGTCTCAAGCCACTGTTTATTTTAGAATTCCCTTTCTGTAGCCGGCCTTTGAAGTTTGATCAATGTAGCACTGACATGACACCGACACATGTGCTGACATTCAATTATTCTATTTTCTCATTATTGCCGGTGTCAACATGTCAGTGTTATGTCTAGTGTCATGTCTGTGTTAGTGCTTCAGAGAATGATGCTACGAAGAATCATAAAATGGCTTGAGTTACACGTTTAATTCGCTTTCATACTTCACTTTGATGGAAACATGTTCCATTTCTGTTTCCAATTTGTAGTGTTAATTTTGGTTTTCTTGTGTAGTTGAGTTTGGTTGTTTAAGGAAAGTTGATAATTAGGGGTTATCTTGTAATGAATTGTGGTTTTTTAATATATATTCTGAAAGCAATTTATTTAGTACATGTGTTATTTGTGACATAAAGAATTTATTTTTCATTCTAATGATCCCAAGTCACAAATTTTCTCTATTTGTATATAATTTGTTTTTATCATATAACACATATTTTGGTGATATTTTACACTGTAAATGTTTTGCTAATAGTGGGGATTAAACTAGGGCCAATATTTGTTATCATCACATCATATTGTGGTTACACTTACACATTTAACCTGAGCCTAAGTAAAAGTAATCAACAAGCACTTATATCTTGTCCAAACGAAAAAAAAAAAAAAAACATTAACAGAAGATTAAACTAGGGCCAATATTTGTAATCATCACATCATATTGTGGTTACAGCTTGGCTTTAACGATCCTAATTTTTTTCCTTCAAAATGATGTTGTTGAGTTGCTGAAAGCTGGAACTTTGGGTGATCACATTAGTCTCTTAAGAGAGCTAGAAATTCTATGTGTATAGCTAAGGAGAGTTTCTATCTTTATAAACTCATTTCGGTTACCGTTGTCCTTGGTAATGTCATTTCAGCTTGTTTTCCAAATGAGAACCTTAGCCGAAACATCAACAGCGTTTCTTGGTACGAGTCTTGAGAAGATGCTACGATTCTAAATGTTGATGAAAGTGTCATTGGAAATCCTGGAATCGCCGGGTTTGGTGATCGGATCATTAGCTATCATGGTCACCTTTGTGTGAGTAATATTCTCCATGCAGAATTACTTGGTATTTTTCATGGACTCAGAAATGTTATTTGTTGTTTTGATTCTCTAAATGCTCTCGCATTGATTAAAGAAACAACTCCGTCTCTGCATGCTTATGTTATTGTGTTGTGGATCTCCGCCACACCCTCTGCGCGAAGAGAAGCAATGTGTTGATTTTTTTGGCAAAATTGCGATCTAAAACGTCAAGCAAATTGCGTAGTTAATGTTAAACGAGTAGCTTTATAAGATTACTATTTTTCATCTCGTCACCATATTTATAGTCATACTAATTTGTATTGCTGATGTTATCTCTATTGAAATTATGAGCCACTTTTAGTGATATAAGCATTTTCAAGGTAAAAAAACATACTAAATCACACCACATTTTAGTACTATTATCAAACAAGTCATATTTCTCTTTTTTAGTTGCATAACATTGCTATAACTTTGAAAGTAACATAATAACTTTTCACAACCACTTTTTTATCAACAACCATTTTGAAAGTAACATAATAACTTTCCAGAACCATAGTTTAGAAACTCAGGTTTACCGGAAAATCAACAGAGATGCCACCAATGCAAATGTGAAATCAAGATAAAGATTTCCTGCATATGAAATCACTCATTCGGCACAGTCACGTAATCTAGACTATTTGATCACGATCAGAGTACAACTTTAGTAAATCAAATTCAGAATACAAAGTCAGAACGTGAGAATTTTAATCTTAATCTGACGGTTTCGATTAACAATTGCATGATTGGATAAGAGCAGAGAATCCAAATCCATTTATCACTCTATCCGACAATGCAAACTGCGTCCGAGTGGCTCTCATTCCCTCAAAGTGCTTCCAATATTGAGACCAACAAGCCATATTGAATTGACTTGGTTAATGAAGATTGTTTTAATTTCAAATCTCTGTGCTTCATGAGAGGTTCTCTATCTATGTACAAACCTCCACATGGTTCCCCCTCCCCCATAAATCAAAGGGGAGGGTATCAGTGTGGACAATTATGTGAAGGCCATTGCATTTATATAATGGATGTACATAAGACACAACAATGAAAAATAAGATAATGATGAAACATTTGTTTGTAATGGAGACAAACATTGTTCCCAACAAAGCAAACTATGCAAAACATTGGCCTTAACTTTTGGTTAAATATTAATTCATATAATCATCCTAGGTAGTCACTAAATGGTATCTTATGACCAATTATTATTTTTTAATCTAAAATCTGAATCTTATCGAGAAACAAAGAACTCGTCTATGGCACATATTGTAACAATGAGAAACAAAGAACTCGTCTATGGCACATATTGTAACAATGGAATGAAAGAATAATGAACAAAATATTATGTATTTTTCATGAGAAATATTACATAATACACAGGAAAAAATGGAACAGGGGTTACCAAATGTGGTGCTGATGAGGTACATCCATCTCACAGGTTCGACTCATACCACTTTCAAATAACTATCTTGATTGAATCAGTCAATTGCCGGCAGAGGGCTTTTCTAGTATCAAAACATATCAAGTAATATATCACATATTCACAAGTTAATTGGCAGCGGAAGAGCAACCCGAAGAGAAAAGTTTTCCTCACATATCATCGTTATAATCTAGTGTCGGAGGAAGAAGAGCAACCTGAAGCTAATCTCAACAATGGGGAAACGATTTTCTCACTGATCATTGCAATAATCTGGTTTATCATATTCAATATGAGAATTCATGACCTCGAAGTGAAATATACTTTTTGACCCAGATGGCGATGTCTTCGGCACAAACCTGAGCCTGAGTACTTCTGAGAAGTACGTCAAGTGTTGCAAATTCATGGACTGCATCTTTATACTCAAGAACAGGTGCATCAACATTTACCTTTCTAAGCTCTTCTGAGTAAGCAATGGCACGGTCTCTCATCCAGTCATGTTCCGCTACCACTGTTAATGTTGGAGGCATACGCTTTAAAGGTGGACCGTGGCCTGGGACTAGGGGATTGGCAGCTGGATGGTCTAGGCTAAATTGGTCCTCGGGTAGGAATAGTTTCCATGCCAGCATACACATAGCCTTGTCATAGAAATAAGAGTTCGCTAACTTTATTTCAGAATGTGTAGGCACATTTCCGACAAAAAATGGATACATCAGGATCTGTGCCACCACCTTGACAGGGTCTAGAAGTTTTCCTGTTTCTACAGCTTTTCGAGCTACATAGTCTGCAATATTTGCGCCACAACTCACACCAAGAAGAACACACCTGATTCAATATAAAAAAAAAAAAAACGTTAAGCCACGAAAAAGAACAATGCGTAACTCCATCAACATGCAACACTATCTTCAAATAGAAATTATGACTTGAAAAAATGAAGTGAATAGACAATCCAAAAGCTTATCTAAAGAAGTGTCGGCCTTCAAGTCAAGATATAAATGTAGGGCAATCAAACAAGACCTGTTTTGAAGAGGCGTAGAGTTATAAAAACCAGCCCTTATCCATAAATTGGATTAAACAAGCATTGTCTAGGAATTATAAACATTCATGTACTTTTCGAATGATTGTTCCTATGCTAATCAAATAAGTCTTTTACCCATAAAATTCAAAAACTAACAAAAGTTCCAAAGGGGGTGACAGGGATGCTACTAATATACATAGAGGAAAAAACAATACAGATCTAGCATATAATCGGACGACAGGCAAGAATGACCAAGTCCAAGGAAAAAAGGTTCACATAGACTATTGTTTAAGCTCCTTAGGTCCACAAGTCCTTTTTCTTATCATCAACACAATCTAATTTCCATATCCAATAGTGCAGGAAGAGACAAAGGCAACAAACCATGATTAATTTTGAGATCCAAATCAATTAGAACACCATACTTCTCGACATAATAACTAGTGATAATTTCATCATGCATAAGATAATTCTCTCACTTGTCTCTACAACAACTGAAAATCCTATACAAAATATCTGACTGAACCTGATCAGTTTTTCCAAAACAGGAAGATCCAACGAGATGTGATTTAACTTGAGAACACTCTAGGAGAAACTAGTTAATCAGCAAAACAAGGTTTTTGGTAGATTTTTTTTGCTCCAAATTTGAAACTTCCTTAAAATTTGACCAATCAAATATGTAAAACAATGTTAAAAAATAAATATCTAGACAGGATCCTAGTTGTTTACCATGCCAAACTAAGTCACTCCTTAGTTCATTGCAATTGATATCAACTAGAAAATCCCAATTCAAACTTGTTGTTATTAAATTCAAAAACCATAGTATCAAAAAAATAATTCAGAAATCCTACTACTGCACTGCAGTGTGCAGTGGCCGTTTCCCCTTTCCATATCTATGATCCCATGACCATCTTATTCTACATACTCTAATCTCTAACTACATTTCAATCACACAATGAAAGCCACATATTGATCATATCACAACAGTTGTCAAAAAGCGGAGCTATTGCATAGCGGGATTTTAACAAACAACTATTGTTCCTTGATATGCGATTTAGTACAAAGTTTAGTCAAATAGTGACTATAGCAGCACTGCGTAGAATTTGAACAAACCAATATTTTCCGCAATTAACACCAGTGTGTCACAGCAAGGACGATCATTTTGAAAGGCACAATGTTAGTCAACGGTAAATAGTAGTTTTGTTAGTGTCTATCTGTTACCAATTGATCTAGTTATGACAAGTTCATTGCAATTGATACGAACTTGAAAATCCCAATTCAAACTTGTTTCGTCAAATTCAAAACAATCATACAACACTGCACAAGCCATTACTCTTTCCCTAACTTTAGATCACGTGACAAATTTCTCATCTTACTCTACATACACTTATATCACACAATGAAGGCTAAATAACAATTACTAGTACAAACCAAAGCTTAGTTCAATCATAACTAGTTATATTTAAAAACAAATCAATCTACAATAGCAAGACAACGGTATAAAGCCATGTTTGGATAAACAACTTAAACAAGCTCTTATAACATAAACATGTATCATATATGTGTTTATGTATAAACTATTTCTACGACAAAAGATATAATAAAGTTAGACTAATTTCATATCAACTATGTTGTTTTCACAAGCTATCCTATAGAGCTTATGGAAATAAGCTGAAAACAACTTAAAACATGTCTTGTTTTCAAAAGCTATCCTACAGAGCTTACGGAAATAAGCTGAAAACAACTTAAGAACATGTCATAAGTTGTTTTCATAAGCTCTTCTAAATGGTCTCACAAGTGCGTAAGCCAGCAGATTAGCTCAAATAACGCCAATAAAAACAAGCCCTAAATTAAACACAACACAATTCATTCACAAAGGCATTGATTAACAACAACAAAAACAACAATGTGGAAGGTGTAACAACCTTGATAGATTCCCATGAGCAGCCAACCAAGGTTCAACCAAAGAAGAAGCACCAAAAGAATCAACAATATGTCTCTTCCCACCATCCCCCGTTTTCTTAACCCCCAAATTTGACTTACTACACTCCGCCAAATTCGCCTGTTTTGCCAACCAACTCAAAACCTTAAATCCATCCTCAAATGCTGCTGGATACCTACTCTCCGGCGCCAGCCTGTACCCAACCGCCACCACCACCACATCACACAATTTTGCTATCCTCCGACAAAAAAAATCATTCGCCACCGTTTCATTACTCCCACTCACCCATCCACCTCCATGAAACTGCACCATCACCGGTAGCTTTCTCTTCCTCCGATCATCCTCCACCATTGATGGTAAATATCCTCCATATCCACCACCTGTATTCAAATTATCCAAACAATTCAAATTCTCCTAATCACCGCTAACACTATTCCATGTAAAGTATATAACAATTTAATTAATATACACTATGAGTATACAGTTATTGTACACATGGCAATGATATGTCCTCACATCAACTAATGAATATGAAAAAAGTTTCATTACTATTCATTGACAGTATAAATGCCTGTTTGCTTCAGCTTTTTTCAATACACGTTTTCTATAAAACCACGGCAACTAACCACGTTAACCCAAAAGCTAGCTTTTAGAAATCACGATAGTTTTGCTTTGAAATCCCGCAAACGTGTGTTTGTGCTTGCAAACTCTAACCCAAACAAGCACTAATTAAGGTTATTGAACACGCATCCAATAATGTATTGTCATATCAATTAATGAATATGCATATTCAATTATATTAATTGACGTGACAATAAGTTTTATTAGTATACTCTGTGAGTGTACAGTTATTTGTAGATATGCATCAAATGATGTATTACCACGTCAATTAATGAATATGACAACTCATGCGTGTGTTTTCACACCGATTAATTGACGTGACAATACATACTTAAATGCATATCTACAAATAACTGTAGCTGATAGTAGATACTAGTTAAATTCGTATCATCAGTAATCGTATACATTAATTGATCAAACATAGTTGAATATATTTATAAAATAATTTAATAATTTCACACTTTAATAGTAATTAAACTCTTTCTATAATAAAATTAACATTCCTTATGCACGAACACTCCTCGAATTAGGCGTGTCCTGGTGTCGGACACGTGACACGACACCGACACTTGAAATTTCACTAAATTATGTGATTTTTTCAAATTATTAATTGTGTCGGCATGTCAGTGTCCGTTCTGTGTCCGGTGTCTGTATCCATGCTTCATAGTTTTTTATACAATTTTCAACATTATAAACAAATTTTACCTGAATTCAAATTATCGGAATCACCGGAAACACTCTTCCTTCTAACATCCTCCTTCACCGGAAAATCCGGCGAAGAAGGATCATAACTATTTCTCCTCTGCGGCGGCTGCGACAACGAAGACAACGACAAAATCTTCTCACGTCTCTTTCCAGATCCCTTCTTCTTTTCCGGATCCCTTAAAGCGGTATCCGGAAGAAAGATTCTAACGGAAAGAGAAGTGAAAGAATCAATGTGAATGTCTTTCGTCGCAACACCGTCTGTAAAAGACGGATTAGGCGACGAAAGAGATTCGTCGGGTCGAGTAGTGATACCGAATAAGTTTGATGGGTTGGGTGGGGTTTGGATACGGGTTTGGAGTCGGTTTTTTAAGAGGAATTTGAAGAATACGCTGTACAGTTTTACCGCTACCGTTGGCATTTTGAGGGAATGTGGAAAATGAATTATGTTATGGTAATGTTAATGTTAATGATGGTTTCATTATGATTAGGGTGAGATTATGAGGATAATTAGGTGGGATTATTTGATTGTTAATTGGTTTGATTTTTTTTTGAAGGTTGTGTTTCAATGGTGGTGGTGTTGGAGAGGTGAAAGGTGGAGGAAGGAAAACAAGAGAAAGAGAAAGGTATTGATTTTTTATTTATTTTAAATAAAAAATAATTTTAAAAGTTTTAAATCAAATTATATACTGTTCTTTTTTTTTTTTTTTTTTTTTCTGTCAAGATTAATTGTCTATTTTTAATGATGTTATTGAGTACAAGTAAGGACAACCCAAAAAACACATGTCTTTTTCTGTCAAGGACAAATTAATTTGTCTTAATAATATAATAATGTTAAATATTCCGTTCTTTCACAATACTTATCATTTTTAGAGAATAATTTTGTTTTAAATTACTTTTCATTTTTCAAGTTTTAATCTGTTATTAATTATCGACTTGTTAATAATACCATTATCTATTAGTTTTGAGAAAGTGCAGAAGCGTTGTTTGTTATAGAAAAAGGTACAAATCCAAAAAAGACAAAACAACAAACTCAACACAAGTTTATATGAGTTTAACTCACTTGATAAGGGATAATACATAATATATGCAGAGACCGGAGTTCAAACCCCATACATCCCACTTATTCACTTTAAAGATGAATTTCAATCAACTTACAAACTCAACACAAACAAACTAACTATTTGTCAAACAATTCACTCAAACAATATGTATTACTACTTCACAACCGAGTGGTTCCTTCCTTAATGCATATCTTTTGTTGTTGTCTTATTTTTTATTTTTTTTATTTTTAAAAGAGAGGGTCTTTTGTTGATTTTCTACCAATGTTAAAATGAATCATAACCACCAGAATGTTCTCTCTTGAATGGTAAATTCTCCCTCTATTTATAGAATAAGAGAAACTTGAAGATCAAGCTTAAATTAAAGTTTGAAGATTAAGTCTGAAGCCATCGGAAGTAAGTTGTCCTATGATGTCATCTTGGTTGGCTTTGATGATGTTATCATAGCTGTCCTTGATTATGTCACTTTATTTTTATTTTTCTGCGGTACAACCAAAAGGTTCGAGAATGTTATTGTCTATGCTTCGGATCAATCTTGATAAAACAAATCTCATTTTAAGTCCTTTTTTAGATTTTTTGTAGGAAATTAATAATGATGGAAAACAATAAAATTAGACAAATTATAACTTATTTTTAGGATTTTTCAAATTTGCTTGAACAAAATTAGTGTAGTACCAAATTTTTTGCCACGCTTTTAAGCCTCTAATAGAAACCTAACAAACTTACACACGCTTGTCCGACAGCTTCATATTTTTATTCTCACCAGCAACCTCATACAAATACTTCACTTACATTTTCATTTGATTAGATTTGACACTCCTCTAAAACTTAATCTACGTTTCTCAAACTACCATGGAATTTTCTTCCTCCCTGCGATTCTTGCTCATCACACTTGTTCTTTTTAAGGTTAATGCTAGCTAGCTATGCTTATCTTCTGGTGTCGGCTCCACCATCGACAATGATTCTCTTCCGATGTCCACCTCGACTAGCTACGAAGCTTCTCTTCTCAGAGCCGGTTCGACAATCAATTTTGTTACAGGTGACTACGGTTTTACACTCGGTGTAGCTTTTACTACGATTTTTCTCACCAATTTTCTATTGTCTACCTTCACTGTCGCAAAAACTTCTGTTCTCGACACTGATTCGTCGACAGGTATCAATTCTGTCACATGCGACTACGATTCTATCCTCGGTGAAGCTCTCACTGCGATTCTCCTCACCAAAATCACTATGCATCTCTCACTAACAACTTTTCATCTTAACTTACTTTTATTTTGATGTTTAAAAAAATACAACCCATAATAATTTGCAAAGAGATGTTTCAAATATATTATGGCCAAATTTTAAGGAAGTAATTATGTCTCAAAATTTTAATATATTTTTCATAAAGAGATGTTTGAACCCGGACCTTGCATATATTATATTATGCATTGTCCCTATCAACTGAACTAAGCTCACGAGGACTGTTGGACCGTATTCTAACATATCCTATCATTCTCTACATCTTTTAGTAGAAACAATAAATAAATTTTGGACAAACCTAAGATTCATAATAACCTTCATCACCATTGATCCTCAAATATTTCTAGGGGGTTTCTTCAAATTGATGACATGAATGATGGCTTCATAATCCGTTTCAACAATCATGTTTCTAAAGCAACTTTACATTGTTGAGGAAAATAAGAATATTTTTAATAATAACAAATTTAATTGAATAAAGATCAAATTGATTCAGATATGTTTTGTTATCTAACAAGCTTTTATTAATGTTAAGAAGGACTTCATTTTGAGTTCAGAAGCATCTCATCAATAATTCAGATTCAAGACAAGATCGACAAGTGATGAAGGAAATCAATCTCAAGTGTAAAATAGAAGATCTAATTTAGCATCAAAAAATGGAAGTAAGTTATGTTCTCACTATTGAGAAGCTTAGTCACCAAGTAAAGGTACAAATCCAAAAAATACAAAACAACAAACTCAACACAAGTCTACATGAGCTTAACTCACTTGGTAAGGGATAATGTATAATATATGCAAAGATCAGAGTTCGAACCCCGACATCCCACTTATTCACTTTAAAGATGAATTTCAATCAACTTACAAACTCAACACAAACAAACTAATTACTCCCTCCGGTCTTTATTATAAGAAAATAAAACAAAAAAACATCAAAACCAATACACACATTAATTAGTATAACTTTTTGAATAAGATTACAAATATACCCTCATAAAAAATTGTGAAGCATTAAATACACTCTTTAATATTAAAAAGACAACTATTAAATAAGGGGTATATAAGTTTTCTAAAAAATAATTACACTTTAAAAGTTGTGATATTTTCTTATAAATATGACCAACATTTTTTTTTTGAAATTTCTTTTATACATAAGACCAGAGGAGTAAGTTTTAATTTGGAGATTTCGGATTCGAAGAACTCTGTTACCATCCTTGAATAATAGGGAAATGTGGAGCCCAAAATTTTCTGTTTTGATTTTGATGCATTATTACTTGCATGTGTGTTCACGTGGGAACTGTGGTGGCCTTTGCAGGGTGGTAGGGAGTGGTTATGGTTACACGAATGTCATACTTACTTACAGGGTGGATTAGGAAAGTACTGTCTTTGAGATCTATTTTATGTCATGTTTTTGGGATCATGTCCTAGAAGTTCATTTCGTTAGGAAAACAATGTGCAAATGCCAAGGTCCGTTTATATGAAATAGAAGGCTCAACTCTTTATTTAAAATAGGTCTTTTGTAAAATAAAATTGTAATTTTTTTGTGTAGCTAAGCTTCATTAATCAAAAGACATTTCATAAAAATCAAAGAAGTATCCCAAAGGTACAAGTCTTGAAATAGAAATTAAATTTCTAGAAAAATTAGAACATAAAATGTCTTTTCCAAATTTAAAACAAAGCCACTACTTAAAACTAAATTTTATGTTCCAACAACCTCCGCATGAGAAGGCATCTTGATTTCTCAATAGATGTCTTGGTCACTTGGAAGTAGTTTCATTAGGCTTGTAATGCAAAGTATTCAAAACATGGATTGTAGAACCAAAATCAATCCACCAAGTGTTATAAATAACATCAACTATATTAGACTCATGTGTCCATTCAAATTACAAAAGGAACACTTTAAATTTTTCTTAATTCCACCTTCCGGAGATATTTTACCTTTCCTCTTTTCCTTGGCTTGGTTCGAAATCATGTCCTTTCACATAATATTTATTAGAGTATACCCATTCATTTCCATCGCCAACCTTTCTTCTTCTTAAACACACATGGTCAAAAGTTCATTATTCGACCAATTTTCTTTATATGTGTTGTAAGAAAATTTTAATGGTTCATATGGAGGTGGAAGGGTGTTCAAAATATAATGCAAAAGGAAATATTCAGACATATCAACCGCAAGTGTCTTTTGTTGTCTGCAATGTCCTTCATTCGCCTAATATGCTTACGCACACCTTTCATATGGATGAGCTTAATAATTGAAAACTCCATAATTAGGGTGCTTACAAGTGCCTTATCAGCTGATACAAAATATTCATCAATGACCTTAAGTAATGCTCGGACATTATTATGATGATCAAAACAACCCCGGATACTAGTCAGAATGTTGGTCGTTATGAACGTCACACTGAGACGATTGCATCATTCCCACATTTCATAAAGATGAACATCATCCAGAAGGTTAGTTTTTGTAATAGAAGGTGGTTTGTTTTTCCGAATAGTATAATTAATATCCATTAACCCTAAATCCTAAATAAAGAAGAGTTCTATCTTTCCACACCTTATAGTTTTCACCATTCAGTTCGAGAATTTCACACTTAAAATCAGAAAAATTCATAGCTGCATATTTAAGCACACATGCTTACAATTTAAATTGAGACTACAAAGCAAATATCATGTTTTACCGATGTAAATCATGTTTCAAACTATAAACCTAGTGACATTAAACTTAATAGTAGGTTAAAGTCTTATTCAATTAGATTCATATAATTCTTATGGGTAGATTTGAAAATATAAATTGATATTTCATCCTAATTAATTATACATAAACACAACAAAATTCTTGTAGGATGAGATTTATTATGTTCAATATAATTAATTACAATTAATGTCACAACCATGAACCTAAACACTTCGTATACAATTTTGCATAATTAAAAAAAGTTGAAACTACTCTCTAATTAATTAAAATTATATAGATCAACTTGACATTTTATCTAAATTAATTAATTGCATAAAACAATAGGCAGTTAATTCTAATTTACATAATTGCATGATTAGACTCTTAATATCATACATACATGGAAAATAATGCTGGTATAATCCCAACAACAACAACCATAATAATTATAATAATATCCTTATGTAACGTATAAACCAAGTGAAGAACACATACATGATTATGACAACATAATGCAAACCATACACAACATATATGCAAATAATATATATTACTACCTATTATATGATTGTAAAGAACATATTGAAACTAAGCCTTAATCATGCATTAATTGACCTATGCTAAAAGCAGCTTTAAATACTTGAAATAAGCTAACTAATAGCAAAAAGAGTTTCAGTGCATGGGTAAAGGTCACACAGTTATAAGCTTGAGGTCGTAGGGACAAATACCAAAATCGCCATTTTTTACTTTTTTATTTTATTTTATAAACATCATCTTCAACTTATAGATGGGTCTGTTCAGCCCGGTTGAAGTACCGACACGAAGGATTCGAAAAATCACAATTTTATGCGATTTTATCATCGAAAATTAACTTATCACAAAATCATGAACCAAACAACATTTCCTTGTTATTTTAAGATTTCCTTGTTATCAAAGAGTGAAATCAATTATTTTTAATTCAACAAAAAATACCATTGCGCAGAAAACGAAACTGCAAAGTAACAATGACTCTAATACTAGATGTAAGAACTTCTACAATATCAGAAAAGAAATTATACTAAATGGCGGAAACGAAATTAAAGGATTAAAGCATACCTCCAACGATTGCTCTGAAGATGTTTTTATCTCTTCAAAACCTTCCATAATCTTACTTTGATGGTGTAAGACTTGGAATATTATACGTCATACCTCCAATGACTTAGGGAACCAATACCTATGAACTGCACTGTCTTTTATAAGTTTTTTCCCTCGCAAAAATATTGTACGTGTAAACATAATGTAACTGCTCCATAAGGGAGTTAGTGACGGTTACTACAAAGAGGGAAAGAATAAAAGACCATTTTCTATATAATGGGCAATTACCATTATGGCATAATGACTTCTGGAATAAATTTTAAATCTATATTGAAGCTTTTAACAATTATTGTTGCATGATTTGATTTGTACTGTGTGAACTTCATATGATTAATGGCATAATGACAGCCATGATTTGATTTATACTTGCATTGTTTACTTTTAACTATAGAAACTCTAAATGGTTATTTTCTTTTTAATCAAATAAGACCTTTTTTTAAAAGGGTTGAAATTATAGACATCACAATCCCTACGTGTATAATCACTTTAATATTATAACTTAAGACAATGTATACTTGCACTTAATTGAGCAACAAATTTGTTGTCTTGCGTATTTGTGATAAAGATCATAAGGAATCAATAACCAAGCTACTCACATTCTAGAAGAGCATGTCCGTTTAGAGAATAATAAGATATTGAAATGGAATTGTCCAATAAATATCCAAGATCGAGTGTACATTAATTTTCCAAATATTCCATAAATCCATTATTTAGTAAAAAAAAATACAGTGAATAAAATTTTGATTCTCGTCACTTTTATATGTGCTCATATTTCACTAAACAATTACTCTGTTCATTCTCATTCCTTGATCCCTTTCCTCCCGATTAACGAACTGTAAAATGTGCTACACATCCGTGAAATAAAAAAACAATACTCTATCATGAAACCAAATTTAGAAAGCTTTTCACCTTCGGTATTTGGTGAACTTTCTCAACAAATTATTACCATATAAATAAAAAGTACATATAAAAATGTATTGAATTATTTAATGTTCTTTCATATTATCATCTTTCATTATTTTATTATGTTTTTAAGTTAATACAACTTTCTAATTGTATTTTTTTATTTAATTTCTAACAACTTTATTTTTTTTAAGGAATTTGTAAAAACATTATACTATATATATATATATATATATATATATATATATTTTTAGTTTTTTCCTAAATATGATAATATATAGAAACTATAATAAAACAATTGCATTTTTCGGTGTTTTTCGTATGATTCTTAAGTTTTTTTTTTACCAATATGATTATTAACTTCAAATATATATATATTATTTTTATTTCTTACAAAAAATGAGAAAATTACTGTTTTAAAAAATTGTGAGTAGTTAAGCTAAGAGTCATACGAAAAATACCAAAACAAATGCATATATTTTTGTCATATTGAAAATTGTATCAAGGAATGTTAATTTTATCATAGATCTTACATGAAAATATTAAATGATAATTGTATGATTGAGTGCAAATTGTAAGACGGGAAAATTTTAACTGCCTTAAGGAGTATGTGATTTAGGGTTAATAGGTCTTTATCATCCTGTAATATAGGTCATTTTCGATTTGTGTCCCTGTAAATATTTTTTTTTATTTATCCCCTGTAAATTTTTTTATGTTATAGGCCACACAAAGACTAATTTTATTTTTTTTCTCTCAAGAAATTTTCGTTTTTGTTTGGCCTATTAGGGGGTAAATCAAAATAATTTTTTTTTACAGCGGGGTGAATACAAAATTTTTTTTACAGGGGAAAACCAAAAATGACCTATATTACAGGGGATAAAGACCTATTAACCCATGTGAAACGGACCAAGCTGAGGATTCGTGGTCTTTCACACATTGTACGTGGGTTATCTTATGCACTATCGCCGAGTCAGAAACTAATCTCTATGGGTTGGCATTTATTTTTCTATCGCCAAAACTAGACACTAATAAATAAAATTTTAATTTTAATATAATATCTTGATCATAGTTACTTTTAGTTTTATTAATTTGCATTGAATTCTTTGTTGGTGTTGTTTGATCACAAAATACTCATTTGTTAGTTACGATTTGCAAGTTGTTGCTTTAACGTTGCGATGACAACAACTCAACTTAACCTCCTCATATTTTTCTTCCTTATTGATGTTGAAGTCTAAAGATGTACTTTGCGAGATTTTGTCTTTCTTAAGTTCAAAAATGCATGCATCTATGAGATTCCAAAAACTTTGGTCGTCATCGGTGGGTGGATGTAACAAGAATTACTGATTTTTATCATACTGTATTTTCCAATTGATGTGAACCAATTGCCTCATTGCCCTCAAAGATATCAATTTTTCCAGCATGACGTTAGCCACATAAGAGGGAGAAGAAAAATCAAAAGCATTAATACAATCTTTAATAGCGGTTTCATCCCACTTACCCTCAATATTGACATTGGAAAGGCAAAAGATGAATGAGGTTGAAATCTAGAATAATAAGAAGAACTAATGGCTAGAAGCACGAAACAATATGAGAGTTTGAGTAAGAACCACGAGATGTATCGGTGGAACGTGAACAAACCATTTATTGGTAGAAAACTAACCATTTTGATTTATTTTTTTTAAATTGTTGGAAAGTATTAAATGTCCGTTGGTGGATACTACCTTCGTCCTATATTACATGACATTTTGGGTATAATGTAATTAAGTACGTATGACAAAAAAATAGGCAAAATTATGCAATTAATCCTCTAACTTAATTTTAAGTAACGATTCAGTCCTTTATCTTTTTTTTTTTTTTTTTTTAAATTTTAATCCTTTATGTTTTTAAATATTAACACTGTCATCCTTTTTTGCTTAAAAAATCCATAAATCCAGAAAACTCTTCATAAAATGCATATCTTCATTAAAAAAACTCAAGTTCATTAAGAAAAGCCAAAAAACTCAAAATTCATCTTGAAATAAACCCAAATTTTCATCAAATCTAAAACCCAAATATTCAAAACAAACTCATATTTTCAAAGTAACTCAAATCTTCAACTTTTTATTTTACAAAGAGTTAATCTATTATTCCCAAAAAGAAACCCAAATCTCCAAAACTGAAATATAAACAAAAACTCAAAGATATGAATTGGTGTTGGTTGTTGCTACTTGTAATCAAACAAAATCGGTGTTCATTGATGTTGGTTGTTGCATATCAACATTGTTATTGTTGTTGCCATATTCCAAGATCTCAGGTTTTGGGTTTTGAAGAACTAACTCCAACAACGTTAATCTTGTGGAAGGTTTTCTCAAAATTGGGATTTTTAAAAAATAATGATGAAACAAATTGAACATTAAAATTAAAATATGAACCAGAAAGATGATATGGGTTATCAGAAAATTGTGTTGAATATTTCAAACTTCCCTATATGTGTTGAAATTCCTCTTCCATTAGAAACAAGATTTTCCGACAAACTAATAAAATATGGGTTCTAGGATGAAGATAAGAGTTTTGTTGAATGTGAAGATGCAATAGTTTGAATTTTTGGAATTTTGGGAAATTTTATGTAAAAAAGGATAATAACGGTAACATTTTAGAACATTTAGGATTAAAATGGGAAAATAAAAGGATAAAGGACTGAATTGTTACCTAAAATTAAGTTAGAGGACTAATTATGTAATTTTGCCAATAAAATATTATAATTTGTTTTACAAAATTGTCCTTAATTAATGATATGAAAAAATAAATTAAAGAATTGAAAGTTGAGAATGTACTTACACTGTCTCAAAATAATATCCGTTTAAGATTTGTGCACGATTTTTAAAGAAATGATTAATTTTGTTGATTTCAATGGTAAAATTAAAACCATTTACTAAAATATCTTATTAATTGTAGTTAGTGAAGTATTTAATTTGAATGAAATTCAATAAATAATGGTATAATAGTGAAAAATAAATAAATGTTGCATTGATATTCTAAAGTGATAATTATTTTGAGAAAAAGAAAAAAAAAGCAAAAAAAATAATTATTTTGAGATGGAGGGAGTAATAAATAGTTAAAGATATAATATGAAAAATAAAATTTATTTGAATTTTAAAGCGACTTATAATTTATAATTTTACAAAATCATGCAACCGTCAATATATATCGTATGATTAAAAATAACATTATCTTGTTATGACTTTGTATTTTGAATTTGAATCAGATAGTCTATATAACTTAATACTAATTTTTCTTTACAAAATATAATAATCATTATTGAATTAAGAAATTGCACCCTTTGAATCAAGGTCTTGGATCCGCCAGAATTCTTGGTTGTGGAAAGTTATTATGTAACTTTCAAAATTGTAGCATTTTTACAAAGCAACTAAAAAAGAGAAATGTGACTTGCTTGATGATGAAAAAAATGTTGTGATATTGTTCTTGAATGAATTCCAGCAAAATAAGATTATGATACCCAAAAGTCTTTGGATCGTTTTACTTAACTTTTCACAAAAGCAGTAGAACTGAAATATGGTGACAAGATGGAAAATAGTCATTTTAGGTAATTTACAAACTGCTACATTTTCTTAACATCTAACATATTACTCATTGTAATTTAATTTGGTTTGAAGAAGCATATAACACTCAACAATAATAATTGAATCAAGCATAGGCCCCTTTTAGGATGTTGTTAGCATTAGAGTGGTGACATGCACTTCAAGTCAACAACGAGTGGAGTTTCTATAAGATTTATGCTCCCCTTGCTGTTTTCGCTCACACCCTACAACCTTTGTCCAAAATGCCCCTGCATTAGTTAACTAACGCAAGTGAAAATTTATGCGTTAGTTAACTAACACAACATGAGTTAACTCACACATGTGTTATTGTGTTAACTCACACTAGTTCGTACTAAATGTGAATACGTTTGTTGCACATCCCCCAACCCAAAACTCACGTTTTGTTTAGCAACCAAGCAAAAAAGGCAAATATTTTAGTCCATCATCATCATCATCATCATCAAGATGACATAATAATCAAGAAGGTAAATGCCTCTGGCCGCAGCCAACGTGTTCCAATTTCCAATTTTCTTCAGCTGCTTTTCGATTGTTCTCGGCAAACAGTAACCTACCAAAGTCCTCTTCTGCAAACTCCATATTCAATTCTTCTATGATCGTAACACTTTCCAATTTTCAATTTCCAAAGTTCTAGTATTATGGCCACTGTCGAATTGGAGCCCCATGACAGAATAACACACAATCTCTCTGAACCACATGTATTCATAAATCATAATCTATCTTTGTGTGTGTTGTTTTCTCTTAATAAATGGTTATGGCTATGGCTTCTTCTAGCATGAGTTAACTCACGCAGGGGCATTTTGGACAAGGCAGTAGGGTGCGAAGGAAAAGTGTAGAGGGAGAGCAGAAATCTTTCTATAAAAGGAGAAAGAAACATGTGTATGAGGTAGCTTTGTACAGGATTACGAATTGGCCAAAAAGCTAGCCGCACAGTACGACAGAATCACGTTTTGTGCTAAAAGAAAGTTAGGAAATTGAAGGAAAGGAGAAAAGGCCAGGCACGCACAGATTGGGAACAACACAACATACAACAAGAAAATGCTTCCGGGTTTATTTTCTTCTATTTTATGTTGTTTATTTTCATGAGTATGAATAGCTAAATTTATTGTTGTCAAAATCCCGACTTAAATTCTAAAATTCAGGATTTTGCGACTTTTTTCACCTTCAACGACTTAAATCCATAGTAAAATCCTAACATAAGCAAAATCAATCGATTTTGATTGGGATTTTGCGATTTTTTATAAATTAAGTCATTTATGACTATATATCATTTATAAATTAAGTCATTTATGACTATATATCATTTATAACATAAATTTAGTATTATTTTTTTGGTAAAATCCATCGATTTTGATTGCGATTTTACAATTTCCTATATTGATTCTACAAAAGTCCTTGAGTAAAATTCTTCGATTTTGATTGCAATTTTACGAGTCCTGATTCTGCTATTCCCTTTCGACCTGAAGTAAAGCCCCGATTTTGACAACCTTGGCTAAATCTCTTAGAGATTAGGTTTGAGAGATGATTTTTTTGTAACCCTAATTGAAACTCTATCTATTATGAATGGCAATCTAGTTTTTATTCAATTCATTTGTACTTCACTTAAAGTGAGTCACCCCATCCGTTCATAGTTGGATCAGTTCAACTGGCCGATCTGGTTGCGATTTGTTTTAAAACATGTGGATACATAGTTCCTCCATATCGAAGGTATTAGTTCATATATGTCGTGGTTCTAGACGAATGTGAAAATTCTTAAAGATTTCATATTAGTGTAGGACTTGTCCATCGACTGTTTATTAAGTTACTTGGTTGACAAGTAAACCATTTGTTAATTAGTTAGTGTTGCCTTGTCCATTGTAATCATTAAAAAATAAAATAAAATTCTGATTCTTCTATCGAGAAAAAAATGATTGTGTTTTCATATTTAACTAAACAAGTAATCTCTCCATTTTCATTCCTTCGTGTGAAATAACAAAGTGTTTCAACAAACTAGTACAATCATTTTCAGAAAACTCAAGAACAATTACAAATTGAAAATTAACTTCAAATCAACAATTGACTACAAATATTACAATATTCAAAGGCGATAACTACAATCGTTGGTGCGCCCAAATGAAAGTGATATTCAGATTTGAAATTGTGAGGATCTTCATGGATCTTTAGAGACACACAAAGTGACTTAGCCAGCTCTTCAAGAAAAAGTGCACAAGAGGAACAATAAAAGTAAAGAAAAGTGGAAGAAAGAACATGTAGAAAGTTTCAATGAAGGTGAATAGAATCATGTTGAATTGACTATAAATAAAGGAGGTGGAAGTTACAAGCATGGTAAAGTGAAAGTAATAAGAATGTATAATGCTACAACCGTAAAAGTTTTGGGTATTTTCGTAGTTTATACATAATTTGAATATCCTCAATTTTTAACCTTGCACCTTTGCTGAACCAAGACTCTATCAAAGCACACAGGTTGACTCAAACCTGGACTCTTGCTTTTAAGGTTAACTACTCGTTCCTTTTTACTACTAGTTTTTAAAGATTGATTGGCATTTAACCATATATGACTTTTGATTTTTTAATTAATAATTATAGTATTTTTCTTTGTACTAGAAACTTGTTTTTCACGTTAGGATTTTGTTTTGTACTAGAAGCTTGTTTTTCACCTAAATAAGAAAAAAAGCTTGTTTTTCACCTAAATAAGAAAAATGCAGAAAGCATGCATGAATCTAACCTACCTTTTTAACAATTGACTCAACCATTACACCATTCCACTGCTTTGTAATTCTATCACATATAATTTATAACAATATTGCATAGTACTTTTGTTTTCATTACTTTTCTCATTTTGTGTCTTTATATTTTGTTTTCAATTCTTTTTCTTTTCATTACCATTTTATCCATTTAAATTAGTGCCTCATCTCGGAGGTCTGTGCAGATAACTACTATGGTTGTGGAAAGTTATTATGTTACTTTCAAAATGGTTTAGAAAAAAGGTGGTTTTAGAAAGTCATTATGTTACTTTTAAAATTATATCATTGTTACAAAGCAACTAAAAAAGAGAAATGTGATTTGTTTGATAATGGAAAAAAAATCTTGGGATATTTAATTTTTGTTTTATTTTTATTTTTTTTACCTTGAAAAGCTTATACTGCTGTGATATTGCACTTTCTCCACTTTTCACAAACTCTCTTTGCAACAAAGTTTTGAATGTTGCAAGTGGCATACTATCCTTATCATCTACACTTACAACCTTAGACTTGCACCTTCAAGAATGAAAACAAATTTAAGGTTCAGTGTGTTGAAGATTAAGACGTTGCAACTTGTCATATTCACACAACTTAGGAACAAACACAACGAAGACAGGTTGATACAAGACATTGGCGTTTCTGTGATTTGATAGTGGGTGAAAATGTGGTTGTACAATCTTGTAAAAAAAATGGAGAGAAAGGGAAGAGTTAATAAGATGATTGGTGAGGAAGAGGTGGGAAGAGATTATTTATAGATGAAAAGGCTGAATGGTTATTGGTTGAAAAGAGATCACATGGATCACCATCTTTTACATGTCACAAGAGAAGAATCTCAGCCTTTAGATGTAATATTATCAACGGTGGATAATCTAACTCAAGAGGCATGTGTCCCAACATCACATGTTAAAAGCGGATAAAACAAACAACTCTTCTTAATAATCTTAGAAATCGTGGTTGGGTCTAACAACCCCACAAAATCGGCTTGTGAGGTGAGGATTGCCCCCCACTTATAAACACATTGTCAGGCCAACTTCTATCCAATGTTGGACTCTTAACAAATAATTTTGGTGTGATAGATAGACATTCTTAATGTGTACACCCTCTTTTACCACTCTGAAAAATTTCAGTTAATCAAATATATCGTCTGTGTGACCACAATTTTTTAGTTGCGTGACCACATTTTTTCAGCTTCACACATACCACATATTTGATTAACTGAAATTTTTTCAGAGTGATACAAAAGGGTGTACACATTAAAGGTGTCTACCGATCTTTATTCTAATTTTGTTCAATTACGAAAGAAGAGGAAAAAACATATGAACTAATTAGTCAGGAATCTAATTAGATTATAATTGAAATTAAATATGATATCACATATAGTTAACTTCTTTAAAATATAAATGTTAAATATCTAAATAAATTTTAATCTCAATGCTCTTTTAGTTGGTCAATCTATTAAAACATAAATTAGATAACTTATTTAAATATTTTAATATGAAATAGACTCTTAAACAAGTTAATTAATCATATCAGATTTTCGAAATATGAAACTCAGACTTAAAACATAAATTTGTGACAAATTATAGACTTTTTTTTTTTTTTTTTATCGATCAAATTTAAGCTTTACAAAGTCTAATTTGACCCAACATAATCTCACCCTTAGATCAATATAATAGATGCATGGTTGAACACAAACTTTGGATGAAATATATCACACCACAACTTTCTCCTACGTTATGTCCAATATATATGAATCAACACAACATTGTTGCTTCTTTTTTTATATTCTTTGGTTGTTACACCCCTTTTGTTTCTTGTTAGGTAGGTAAATCATAGTGAGAAAGAGTTATGGGGAAGTTCAAGATTGACATCAATGATACTCCAATAATGATATTTCTTTTTTCGTTTGTCGCACAACTTTGTTAGATTTTTCAACTTGTTTTAACTTTGATCATTAAAAGTGGCTCATATAATTTCAATAGAGAAAAATAATCATCCTATCTACATTATAAGGTGCTACATTTTCTTGACGACTAACATATTAACTACGTAATTTGATTTGGCTTGAAGAATTCAGCAATAGTACCTGAATCAAACAGAGACACTTTAGGATATTCTTTAGCATTAGATTGGTGGTAGATTATCTACGCGATATATAAAGAAAATAACATGTTTCGATTTTTTTATTAGTTTTTTTTTTTTTTTATTTCAATTATACCCTTAAACATGTTTTCATATAATAATGTTATATTGTTGGTGTTGTTAAAAACAAGATTTTTTTTATTATATTTGTTATATTATTGCTGTCAATATGAAAAGATAAATATGGTTTGTTGAGTTTGTTACATTTGAAAGTCAAAAATATCTATACTTGAAATTTTAATCTATATCAAAAAAATTATATAAAATATTGTATTTTTATTTGTAAGTTACACGTAAATTTCGATAAAATATCATTGATAATATACAAACATTAGAGCAATAAAAGAGGTGGAACGATTGACACGTGAATGCTCGTCTTTTTGCTAGTATGAATAATGTTATAGTTGACTTGGATCCTACATAGTTACTCACGATACTTAAGATAATTCAACAACTCCTACATATTCCATATATGAGAAGTAGTTAAGGGAATTTGGACATGCACTTACCCTCACTGTTATCAATTTTATAAATATGTAGTTTGATATTTGTCTCTACTTTCAACAAAATTAATATTGTGTGATGAGTTATTACTTTTGGTACTAGTTTATTTGGGTCTATAATGTACTTATCCTATAATTTATGAATACATGCTCTTATCCTATGATGAAAATGTGTTGAAGAAATTTAATATGATTAATTGAAATGCAGTTGTGACACCAATGGATATTGGATCAAAGCTTACTAAAGATGCTAATGAGGATAAATAATGTTGCTTTATCCTCATGCGAAGTAAAATATGTGGCAACTTCAATTGTATCATGTCAAAGATTATGGATTGGAATGTTGCTATAAGAATGGAACTATTTGTAGATAACAAATCAACAATTGATTCAGCCAAGCATCACGTGAGTCATGGTAGGAGCAAGCATATAGAAAAGAAATTGAAACTCGAGACCAAGTACATTAGTAGAAGTTGAAACTTGAGTACCGCAACATACTAATATACAATTAGCTGGTATACTCACAAAACCTTTGAAGAAAATCAAGTTTGATGACTTGAAGAAATTGATAGGGATGGATTAATTATAGTCAACATACAACTTAGTTGAATTGTTATGCAGTAATCCATATTCCTTTAAGAAAAAAAGTAATCTATATTAGTTGAGGGACTTTTATCACAAGTAATTCATGTGTTAGTCACAATCACTACAACATGTATGAGATTTAGTAACACTTCAAAATTGTAACTAAATCAAAAACAAATGTTACTCTTTAGATCTTGTAACATTTGAGAAATATTAGGTAAAGTCTGTGTTACTAAATGATTTCAATAACACTTGAAAGTATTACTTGTAACACTTAAAAAGTGTTACTTATTAAGTAGCTAATTTGTAGCCAATTTATAGCTAACAATTTTAGGTGCAATTGTAGCAAATTTTGTTGCATAAATGTTACTGAATAGTGATGACTAGGTAGATCAATCAGTAAAACATTTATATATTTGATTTCAAAGATTTCAACAAGCTAAAATTGATTGATAATGAAAAGAACAAATAAATTATATATCTCTCAAAAAACAAATACATTGTATGTCATTTGAATTTGTCAAACAACTTGAATGTTTTGCAGAAATGGTCGTCATTCTCCATTTTTTGCAAGTGAATTGTCACAGCTACAAACTCTCCATAATCAAGAACTACATTCCCATGAACATTAGCCTAAGAAATTGACAGCAAAGAAAAAAAAAATCCTCAAATCACATAGCTTTAAACAAAATAAATTTATAGCTGAACCGTTATAAGTTTAAGAAATCGGATCGGAATTCGGACTGGCGAGGCTTTCGATTTAGGGTTTAACCGGTTGAACCATTATGGAAACGGAAAATAAATAAATTAATATAACTTTATACTTAAAAATTATTCAAACATCAATTACAACAACTGCATTCATCTATAACATCTTAACAACACATGCAATATACCAAAAGTTCAATTTCAACATCAACCCTAACCACATGCAAACTACTTAATTTTTTTTATAAAAATAAATCTAAACAAACTAACATTATGATTACAATGATTAATGCTGGCTTGCAAATCGTGAAAATGTATTTGGTGATAATTGGAACATCCCAGATTGCTTTCAGGATTGCCGACTAACCCCACAAACCAACATGAGTCTTTTCAGCGTGTTTTGTCCTCACTCGTACGCTTAACGGGAAACTTCCCAGCAGGTCACCCATTCCAAAATTGCTCCAAGTCAAGCACGTTTAACTATGGAGTTCTTATGGAATGAGCTACCGAAAAGAAAATGCATCTTGTTGATATAGGTAGTACCAAACAATTCATATAAGTTTTCCTTCAACCATGCAGTCCCATACCTGCACGGCCTCGAGATCCCTCTCATTCCGATGTGATTCAGTTTTTCCTAGAAGCATGCCAGGAGCCGGACCACTCCCCGCCCTCATCTGCGTCGGGCGTTACATGCCCACCAGCTTTCGCTTGGTTCGTCCTCGAACCACATCGTACTGGGAGAGGTCTGCTCTGATACCATTTGTAACATCCCAGACTGCTTTCAGGATTGTCGACTGACCCCACAAACCAACACAAGTCTTTTCAGCGTGTTTTGTCCTCACTCGCATGCTTACCGAGAATCTTCCCGGTAGGTCACCCATCCCAAAATTGCTCCAAGTCAAGCATGCATAACTGTGGAGTTCTTATGGAATGAGCTACCGAAAAGAAGATGCATCTTGTTGATATAGGTAGTACCAAACAATTCTTATAAGTTTTCCTTCAACCATGCAGTCCTATACCTGCACGGCCTCGAGATCCCTCTCATTCCGATGTGATTCAGTTTTTCCTAGAAACATGCCAGGAGTCGGACCACTCCCCGCTCTCATCAGCCTCGGGTGTTACAATAATTGGAGAGAAATTGGAGGAATTTTGAAGAACAATGAAAGTGATATGTTTCTGGTGCTTTTGTTTCTGTATAAAGGACGCATTGGCAGTTAACTGTCGATGGAATCGACGGCAGTAAACTGCCGAAGTTTTCTTCGGTAGTTAACTGCTTCCGGTTCTTTTCCTCAATAGTTAATTGCAGTCAGGGCATTTACGTTTTTTAATGTTGTTTTTAAGCCTTTTTAAAGGTGTCAACATCATTTTTCAATTGAGATTAGTTAGTTTGTTTGTTGAGTGATTTGTTTGACAAGTAATCAGTTTGTTAGTTTGTTTGTGTTGAGTTTGCTTATTGGTTTGAAATAATTTATGTATTATCAATCACTCAATGTAAGTTGTAAGTACAGTGAATAAAATTTTGATTTTCGTATCCTTTACATGCGTCATCTTTCACTTAATAGTTACTCTCTTTAGTCTAATTTCTTGATCCATTTCCTTCCAAATCAATCAAGTTTGAAACGACAAAGTGTTTCGACACGCTCTTCAAATAAAAACACCACTCCATCATAAAACGAAATTTAAAATACTTTTTACCTTAGGTGTCGAGTGAACTTTCCCAATAATTTTTGTTTTTGAAAGGCTTCCCAAAAAATTATTATTGAGTAGATGGAAAATTCATAATATGTATTGAATATTTAATAATTTTCCATTGTAAATATATTTGATTATTTTATTGTATTTTAAAATTAATAAAGCTTTATTTCAAATTATTTATATATTTTTATTTAATTGGTAACCGATTTTCTTATATCTTTAAGGAAAAGCATCTAAGGAAATGCATATAAGTTTCTTGTCATATTAAAATCGTATGAAGGAATGTTAACTTTATTATAAATTTTATTGAACGATAATTGTATGATAGAATGCAAATTGTAGGACAAAAAATGGTGATTGTTTTAAGGAGATTATGCATTTTGTCACAAGATATGGTTTCTTAAATGAGAATTGCATGATATAACATAAATTGTCCCATGTTATGTGGTTGTATCATGAATTTATTAATGGTGTAATCTTTAAACGGACTATGTATGAAATAATCAATATAAAAGAGGAAGAATTTTATGAGTATAAACAGACTATGTATGAAATTGTGAGCGCATTTTTCAGGCAAGAGAGAGAGAAATTTTTTTATGAATATATAATATTTACTTTAAATGGAGAAAACGAGATGGGAAAATACTCTCCCTTTTCCATGTCTTTCCTACTCTCTCTCTCTGTTCCCATATAAACTTAAAAACTTTGTTTATTGATCACTTCCAAATTATCCTATTGTGACTATGTGGGATACATAGTTTCATAAATCAATTTTACAAATTTCTTTAACAAGATTTAAAGTTTTAAAAAATCAAGGAAAAACAAATAGGAAAAACTATAAGAAACAATAAAAATAAACTTGCCCCGGGTCTCACAGTTGGCGGATCCATAATCCTGGATTTAACAATTATATATATTTTTTGTGTAGTGAATATTTTTTTCTATTATATTTTACCATTTTTTTGAGATATAAATGTTATATATTTTTTAAATAAACACATAAAATTCAGTATCTTCCACTTTTTTTTGAAAAATTATAAATTAAAATATATTTGCCACTAGAAATTGAAAACAGAGAAGGAATAAACGAAAATACTTCATTCATTTGAAAATAAATATCATCCTAGTTTTTTTTTTACACAGATTATGAAAAATGTAAATAACTTATAAAATGTCACAATTTTATAAAGAAAATAGTAAATTGAAATATAATGACCTAAAAGTAATGTAGGAGTAATTTAAGGTATAATCGAGAAAATAATAATTAATGTGACATTAAAAAACTTAAAATTATATTTATTTCAATATATTTTTATATTTTAAAACAAATGAAGTAGAGAAAAAGAGAATGTTTCCCATAAATTAAGTAGTAAAAAAGAGAATGTTTCACTAAAAAAGAGAGAATATGTTTTAACATAAAATAAAAAAAAAAGAGGATGAGAGATAGAGAAAATCATGTTATTATAATATTTGAATTAGCGAAAGTTTTATATTTTTATTTTCATTAAGTAATAAGAAAAATCAACAATAACATTGGTAGTTGTAAGTTATGTAATTCACTTGCTTTTAAAACAAAAAGTTTTATAATTCACTTTCATTAAAAAAATATAATTCTTTGATTAAAGAACAATGAGTTTTTTTTTTTTTTGGTTTTCTAAAAGAAGAATACGAGCTTATTAATTCCATATTAGTTTAGCCTTTTGAATTAATAGACACTTTAACCATTACTTAATAAATTATAATAGGGAAAAAAAATCTAAAAACTTAATTAACTAAATTACAACAAATTAACTTAAAAGAAAACAAACAAAGATATAAAAAAAGATAATGAAGAAAAGAATAGTTAAAAGAACTACTTTGTAACCTCAGTTGTTATATTAAATTTTCTCTACTAACTAATCCAACCCCCCACGTAATTAATTTTCGACCACAAAATCTCTACCCCGAAATCCTCGCGTGGAATCCAAAAAGCAACACTTCCCGTTGGATCTCTCAACCACCACACAATGTCATACCCCGACTTTGTCAAATCCACAAGAGAAAAAAAAAAAAGAAGGAAAAAACAGGAAAATAAAAATTGCAAAAGGCGTGGACGGCAGGATTCGAACCTGCGCGGGCAAAGCCCACATGATTTCTAGTCATGCCCGATAACCACTCCGGCACGTCCACATTTGTTGATATTATTGTCAATCATTGCAATAATATGTAAAACAAATAAAAAATCTTTCTATTTTTGTCCCAACTCAAGTTATGTGTTTATTTACCTTTTTTTTAGTCTCCCACTTTATGTAGCTTTTGAGTGCATGCAATTCCTATTTCTCCTTGGTTCCGGTTCACAATTGAAATTTAGGTTTATAATTCAATTTTAGTAATTTTATGATAAATTTCGGATAGGATGTTGTAACAACCGATTTGAATACTGCAACATTGGAGTGTACTGGATCTAAAGTCAAAACACCGCGCATACCTGTAAGGGATACTGAAGTTTTAATACATGTTTGTGTCTTAGTATGTTATTGCATCTTTATATCTTTTGAACAAATTGTTTTGAACTCCATATCCTTGAAACCTAAATTGATCACTTAGATGACAGACCCACACAAATAACTTTGCATCAGTGAAGCTTCGTAAAATATATGTTGCATGATTTGATTTTTGTAGTGTGTGAACCTCATAAGATTAATGGCATAATGATAACCATGATAGCTGAGGTGGTAAATCCCTAAGACCAAATGGTCCCGTGACGCTTTAACACACGCTACAACATGCAAACAAATGTTAATGGATTTATTCCATTAGATACTATTTACTCATTGATTCTCAAATCAATCTTTACTTGCATTTTTTACTTTTAACATTTTCTTTTAACTGTATAAACTCTAATGGTTATTTTCTTTTTACTCAAATAAAACTTTTTTTAAAGGGTTGGAGACAAACTTTGGACGAAAGATATCACAACACAACTTTCTCCTACGTTATATCCAGTATATATGCATCAGCACAACATTGTAACTTTTTTATTTTTTATTTTTATCTTCTTTGGTTGTTACACCCTTTTGTTTCTTGTTAGGTAGGTATAAATCACAGCAAGAAAGAGTTAGGAAGTTCAAGGTTGGTTACAAGCTCTTAAATTTGCTCGATGACTATATTAACTACGTAATTTGATTTGCTTGAATAGTAACTGAATCAAACAGCTGCACCTTTAGGATAATTGTAGAATTAGATTAGTGGTAGACTATATGAATAATGTTAGAGTTCCACGATTTGGATCCTGGATTCAACAACTCCTACATGATCTAAATATGAGTAGTAGTTAGGGAAATTGAACATGCTCTTAAGAATGTATAATACTACATAGGAAAGTGACAAATCCAATTTTTAGTACCTAGACATATAGGATGCTCCAATCACATGACAAGGAACAAAGAGTGGTTCCTGAAACATGATGAAATTGGGAAGAAAAGAAGTAGATTTGCAAATAATATTGTAGTGTTGCCTCGAGTAGTTGTTAAGTCTGAGTGAAAAGAAAATATGGCCATGAATCTATCATTTATGAGGTCTTGTATGCTCCAAGTATGAAGAGAAACATGATTAGTTATGGTCAATTACTAAATAAATTATTCAATGGAGTTGGAGAACAAGGAGATTAAAATGTTTGATGTAGTTGGAAAAATAATATATGAATATATTAGTATATCTAGCCAACATGGTTTTTTCTTTCTTCACATACTTGACTCCAAGCTTCTTCGTGCCTAAGAAATAATGTTCAATTCTCATTGTCGATGAAAATTGAAGCTTATACTCGATTCAATCATAAATTTGGAAACCAAATTAAGTAAATGAACTATATATGTCTTCGTAATTGTGGAATAAATCGAGGAATCAACAAGCGTTCGACATATTTTTGATATGTTTTTTCTGCATCATCGTTCAACTTAGTTTTTAATTCAAAACCATTGGGGTTTAGAATGGTTTGCAACTCTCCAATCTAATATTTTTAAGACAATCATGAATGTATTTTTGCATTGTAAAAATTCACAATGTAGAATAGAAAACTCAACTGGAGTGAATAAAGAGAGAAATGAATCTAAAGGAAAATTTGATTCTATTGAATGAATGAAAGTAAAGTACATAATACACATTTATAGATGAGTTACTCTAACTAACTCTTCCATGTATGATTTTCTTGTAGAGCCTTAAGCTCAGCCTGCATCGCATCTTACCAACCAGGATGATTACATGCATCTTCATATGTATTTAGTTCTTCGTTACCAGTCAATAAAGCTAGTGAGAAATATTCAACCCAAACCTGACTTGATTCATAAGGAAACTGCTAAGTTCTCTGTCAATGAAGGTGCCTCTACTGGGGTTGGTAAACAAGCTCCCCTTCACACTGATGCAACTGATATTAAACCTGCTGAGGCTTCTGTTCATGGTGACATTCATGAGGTGCCTTATGTCTCAGCTGATGATTTTTGAGGAAGGTCAGATTTCAGCTCCTGAAAATAATGATATTGCACATCACACTGCACCTCAGGCTCATGTCCCAGATCAGAGTAATTCAGCTAAGTTGACACTTCACAATTCCTTTGAACTGCTTGAAGGTGGTACTGAGCATGTTATAGGGTATGCTAAGACAAGTGATGAAGAATCGATCCCCATTTTACTGGATATGCACAGTGATAAAAATCCAAATGTGGAAGATAATTCACTAAGGAAGGAGGACTTGAATCACAACACAAACTTAGATAGTACTGGTAACTTGGTAAAAAGGAACTCTAACTTTGTTGCTTTGAGTTCAAGTAACCCTCTATTGGGCCCGGTCAATGGGAAGAAGGCATCCCTCATTACAGGTCCCTCTTCCTTAGCTCAGGGTAGCACTCTTGGGAGGTCATTCCCCACTGCTACTATTGAGTCTCTTGTAGTAACTGCAAACCCCTTTTTTGATGATGCCATCACATTGCAGCCTACTCCTGTCACAATCAATGATGAGATTTTAGGCCAAGATAAGAGAAAGGTGCAATTCACTGTTGGCCCTAAAAATCTGACTGCTACCTGTTTGAAAGATGGTAAAATCTTGAGTAAGTATTGGGGGGATGAGGACACTGATACCACTGATGGTACATTGGAACCTGATACTGACCATGAGGCTCACAAGAGCAACTGTTAAAGCTCATTGGAGCATGATATAGACACAACTGGTACCCTAGCCAATTTGAAGGAAACTCCTGAAGATGGTTTTATTAAACCAGGCAGGAAAGGCTGGAAGAAAGCTGCTAAAACCTTAGATGGTAACAGTTCTGTCTGAGTTTCAACTAGACATAAGAAAACTAATGTTCGCATTAAGGACCAAGCATGAAGTGCATCCTTTGGAATTTTAGGGGAATTGTCTTTACTAGATTTTCTATGCTTTAGCTGTTTTTCTTCCCTCCTTGCTGTTTTAGGAGGGTTTGTTTCTTTTTGTTGGATTTGTTTCTTTTTGTTTTTGTCTCTAAGACTTTTTGTATGAGGTTCAGGCTGCCCCTGACAACATTTATTGAATTTTTAGCTTTGTCAAAACAAAAAAAAAGGTTTAATGATGTGTTTCGTCCTTGCAATTAGGTGTCATTTATAAATTTGTCCCTATAATCGCTAATTCTGGCAATTTACCCTTGCATTGTTTAATCATTTCAAATTTCGTCATTTGACCAACTTAATCACTGCCACGTCATCAAATTAGCAAAATGGCATGGGAATGGACAAAAATACCCTCGTCATCCATTTGTGAAATGACATTCTTACCCCTGTCTTCATATTCTTCTCATAATAAAGACGAGGGTATTTTTGTCCATTCCCGTGCCATTTTGCTAATTTGATGACTTGACGGTGATTAAGTTGGTCAAATGACGAAATTTTAAATGATTAAATAATGCAAGGGTAAATTGCCAGGATTAACGATTACAAGGACTAATTTTTAAATGACGCCTAATTGCAAGGACGAAACACATCATTAAGCTAAAAAAAAAAAAAACTAGTGAGTAAAGTTGATGTTTTGAGGAGAAATGTTGATTACATGCTTCTTCACACGCTCACGAAATTTATGTTTTAATAAACATGGAGTAATAGTTGATCAAGTACAACACTATGTTAAGCCTTGGGTGGGCTAGGGCCCTCACTATGTTTTGGGGAGACGTTAACACTATATACTCCTTAAGAAAGGACCACAACAAATACAAATAATTTGATCAATTGAATAAGTTGTCCACACTTAAAAAAATAATTCAACCTACAAACCCCTTTATTCTTTTGATTGTTTAGTATTTTTTCTCGAATAAGAAAATCATTAAATAATATTAGAATATACTAAGAAACCGTATACAATATTTATGATGCATATTTATCCTTAAAAAAGTATATTCTTGTGCAACAAATTTATACCGTCCTGATCATAAAAAAATTAAACTACATAACTTACAAAAATTTAAACTAATTAACTACGCATTCCGTATCTCTTGAAAGTGTGAAGGTAACACGTACCGGAGAATAACTTGAAAGTGTCAATTGTGCACCGGAGAATAAATTAAAGCTAAACTATTGAAAAAATAATAATTTAGAAGTTATACGATTTTAGCAGGTACATCTTACACATGATTAAGTGTTTATATTGGGAGTGGCTGATGGTGAAGGCACGTTAGGGTTTTGGTGGGATGATAGCAGAGCCCTATTGTGGTTCCGCCACCGGTCACTCCTAATATATTAACACTTGATCATATACGTGCAACATGCACCTGCTAGATCCTATAACTTCTAAATTATGTTTATTTTTTTTCAACAATTTAACTTTAATTTGTTTTTAATTCGTACATTATTTTCTTAAAAAAAAATAAAATCGTGCATTCTATTTTTAATTTAAGGAATCTGTACCTTCTAATTAATCTTTTGAGCTAACAAGTTGGAATATACGTGTGCATGATTTGACTGATTCTTCTTGTCCAATTATTTGGGGACAGTTATGTTTTGTGCGTTTGAACCTTAATTTCTCTCGAGATCAAAGGATGCATGGTTGAACCACAAACTTTGTGGAACACATCACACCACAACTTTCTCTTACGCTATGTCCAATATATATGCATCAACACTGCCACTTCTCTTTGATCTTCTTTGATTGTTACACTTCTTTTGTTTCTTGTTAGTTAAGTCATAGTGAGAAAGAGTCATGGGAAAGATCAAGATTGGCATCAATGGTACTACAATAATGACATTATTTTTTTTTTTTATGTCACATAATTTAGTTAAATGTTTCAGCATGTTTTTACTTGGATCATTAAATCAATGTGTATCACATATATTACTTCACAAATAAAATAAACATAGGCAACTTTTTACATTTTTTCTTGGTTGTTATAGACATATATAGGACGATATCGAGTCACACTTTTATACATTTTTACATTAATAAAAAGTTATTTAATATGGTGTATATGCGCGCGCGCGGAACATGCTTTGTATGCTATGTAATAACTCGTAAATGATCTTGTTTGTGACAATGAAGGATTTGGAAGGATCGGTCGTTTGGTGGCCAGGGTGGCATTGGAGAGAGATGACGTGGAGCTTGTTGCAGTTAATGATCCTTTCATCACCACTGATTACATGGTAAGGAACCACTTAGCATTCGTTTGGTACTGTGTCGCTGTTTCTCAAAAGCACAATGACTTTTTACATTGACGAAAATAACTGCATTTTTAGCTTTTGAAAAGCACGGTAAAAAAGCCATTGGGATGCAAGATTGCAGTAGAAAACGCGGAACCAAACATATTATTATAATAATTAGTTTCTGTTTGGAATCGCATACAATAACTTCAAACGTACGATTTTGACTCTCATGTTTCTTTATCGATAATGTTTCTTTATCGATATTAATAATAACTTGGAAATGCTTTCCATGCAGACTTACATGTTCAAGTATGACTCAGTTCATGGGGTTTTGAAACACCGTGAAATTACAGTCAAGGACACCAAAACTCTTCTTTTTGGTGGTAGTCCTGTCACTGTTTTTGGTGTAAGGTATGTTCTATTACAAGTAAATAAACCCTAAAGTTGGTAAAATATAGCACATTGCATTTATCTATCTGATAAGGAATGAAATTATAGCTTATAATTTAACGGATTGAATTTGAAGTGTTTGGTAAAATTTATGGTTGAACTAATCGATAAATATAAAACTTTAGAAACTATAAACTCAAACGCTACTTGGATTAGTATCTAAAAAGGCATTATAAGTAACTGAAAAAGACACTATAAGCACGTGAGACGGTCAGAGAACAGCTGTTGCCTAATAACTATTTTGATTGTACTATTGAATGCGCTATAAGTTATCCGCTATGTTTTTTAATTCCTATTTTATCAGGAATCCTGAGGAAATTCCATGGGGTGAGGCTGGAGCTGAATATGTTGTTGAGTCTACCGGAGTTTTCACCGATAAAGACAAGGCTGCGGCCCATTTGAAGGTTTGACAATGAATATTCACATAACATATGGTGTTGTAAATTAATTTTATATGTGACTGCAGAATCTATATTTTTCTTACCAAGTAATTTGGCAAGCTTTGTTTACAATCTTATATAATACCTATGATGTGATAATGTAAAAACATAATATACATACATTCAATGTTGTAAAATTGCCGATATTGCGATGCTATAGCACATCGGACTTTGGAAAAATCGTTATTTTCTGCATCTGAGATGGACAACGCTAATATTTTATCTACTTGTTCAAGATATTTACATTAAAAACATAAAATTTAGAACCTGTTTGATTTCATGTTTAATCTTTTTCTATTAAATTAATTGTTGTTATATCCTTTGATATTTAGGGTGGTGCAAAGAAGGTAATTATTTCAGCCCCTAGCAAGGATGCACCAATGTATGTAGTTGGTGTCAATGAGAAAGAATATAAGTCGGATATTCATATTGTTTCTAATGCTAGCTGCACAACCAATTGTCTTGCTCCACTAGCAAAGGTAGTTTGTCTCATAATTCCTTAAATTTGGAAATAAATATTTTTTTTTATCATATATTGAAAAAACAAAAATCTCAATCCAATGTTCTTGTTGAAATATATATATTCAGGTTGTTCATGACAAATTTGGTATTGTTGAAGGTCTTATGAGTACTATTCACTCTATTACTGGTAAGTACTATGTTATGTTATGCTATGCATTCTTCTTAGCTCCAAATAATTCATGATTTACACTCTATTTGAATAATCAACTGAATCAAGCACGTATGCAGAAACATTTATTATATAAGCACTTATGCATAAGCTACTTCTAAAAAATTTAATATGCTTTGTTAAGCTGGAAGTTGTTTTTATAAGAAATCTTAGAAAGCTTTTGAAAATGAGCTGAAAACAGTTTATAGACATATCTTAAGTTGTTTCATAAGCTCTTCCAAACAGTCTCACAAGGGCTTATGATACTATATAAACTCAAATAAGTTAATCCAAACATGTCTTTGTTTGTCATACAGCCACTCAAAAAACTGTGGATGGACCATCAATGAAGGATTGGAGAGGTGGTAGAGCTGCTTCTGTTAACATCATTCCTAGTAGTACCGGAGCTGCAAAGGTATCTGACTTGTATATAAATCACTGTTGTCAAATAGCGGCCATACCAGCGCTATAGTGCTATAGCATAAATAGATTTGAACAAAATATTGTTATGGGACTCATACACGTATCGTTGTAATCTAGACCGTAGTTTTTAAACAGAGCGTGTATTCTTCAACTCTAACTATTGCATAATAGAAAACAACATCAGTCGCTCTAGTGTCGGAGACCGTAGTTTTTTATCGATCTTTGTTTTCTTGTTTACTTATTTTAGAAATGGATTTGCTATTCTCTCACAATGCCTTATAGGTCCTTTGATCACATTTTCAATTAAGTAGTAGCAATTTATTGGAACAAGCTACAAACACTACTCTTTGCAAGTCATGTTAATAACTTTGAAAATTAGTAATGTCAATTAAGCCAATGAAATGAATGGAAACTTTACATATAGAGGTTGTTAATTTTTCATTTGTTACATTTACTATGTTATGTTCTATTATTCTAACTTTTTCATAATTAGTTATATATTTTTTTTTCATATTTTGCAGGCTGTTGGTAAGGTACTTCCATCATTGAACAATAAGTTGACAGGAATGTCATTCAGAGTTCCAACTGTAGATGTTTCAGTGGTTGACCTCACTGTTAGACTTGAAAAGGGAGCAAGTTATGATGAAATTAAAGCTGCAATTAAGTAAGAATAAAAAACTTTTGCTTTTAAGGGACAAGAATATATATTGTTTATTTTTTTTTCTTCCTATAATGTATTTACTATAGTGAATGCTAATTTTCTATTGTCTACACATTTTTAATAGGCAAGCATCTGAGGGAGATTTGAAGGGAATCCTTGGTTACACAGAGGATGATGTTGTGTCTACTGATTTTGTTGGTGACAGCAGGTAATGATGGTACCAATTGTTACCAAATTATATTTTGCACCTAATATAGTTGTTTTGGACTTGTGGTGATGTCTAGAATGAGGAAGTATTTCACATGGTTCATGGCAGACCAGTACTTGAAAATGGCTTGAAACTTACAACAATTAATATTGCTCTTTGTAAGTAGAAGCTCATAGTATTATTCGTCCTTACGTCTGAGATGATGACTCGATTGGTGTTGGTTTGACAATTAAAAAGAAAGGAGCATGTTAGTGTTTCAAAATTTAATTAAGGTTTTTTTTTGTTTTGTTGAATCAATACTGACCAGGTCATTGTGTCAAATGTCAAAACATGCAAGACCATGCACATCTGCTTAAAGATGACGATGTTGGTCATTGTCAAAATTTTGAGCGGATTTTTAATCACCGGTTTACCGCAGACTACATGAGACTCCACCCTCATAATTTTATGGACTTATTTCCATTATGCTAGATTGTTACTTTCTCTAGAGAATTAAGTGAAGTTCACAATTAAGCTTCATTCCCAAGGGGAGAGCAAAACTGCAAACTTTGACCAGGACTAATGTTAGGGCTTGAGAGCTTCTTAGTTGAACCTTTGTCTAACGGAATAATCCGAATGGAATTCGTGTAGGATTAAGAAGCTCTCAAGCCATAACAATTTTGCTATGAGGAAAAAATAAAATGAAAATTCTTTGCTATGAGTTTAAAGTTGTGCAAATGAGTTAGTTTCATGCAGCTTACCATATGATCCACATTATGCTTGCAGGTCTAGCATATTTGATGCAAAGGCAGGAATTTCTTTGAATAACAATTTTGTGAAACTTGTCTCTTGGTATGACAATGAATGGGGCTACAGGTATGACAAATTTCTATAACATTCTTCTTTTTCTTCCTCTAATATATTAATAAATTTCTTCGAATATCAATTTTGTAAAAGGTGATAGAATAAATAATATTACAATTGGTTCAACTACGGTTCAGATGGTCAGACCTTACGTTCACGTTTCAATTAGTTCAACTACGGTTGGATTAGATGACAGATAAACAAGAAAACCGGTTGAATCAATTGCAGTTCAATATGATTTAATATGATTTAACGAGACTGCATTACAATCAAGATCAAATCATTGGTATATATACTATAAATAAGTGTAGATAAAGTTGATAAAAAAAAGTGTAGATAAAGGTTACAATTACACATATTCCTGAAGTTATGTACCTTTTGAATCCTAAATTTGGTTTTTAATTTTTTTTTCTTTCTTTCTCTCAATACAGCTCACGCGTGGTTGACTTGATCCGACACATGGCTTCAGTTGGTTAATGTGCAAGGAGTTTTTGGCATACATCTAGTGCAATGACACTTCTATCTTACAAATCAAGCATTCAGTAAAGTAGATTTTTGGAATAATTTTGCTTCTGTTAAATGACGAGAATATTGTTCCACACAACTTAATTCATGTGTTCAAGCTTCTATATTTTGGATTAGTTTTCATCTTATATACAGTTCTAAAGAATTTTTTTGAATATGTTTACATTCTGGAAGAATATTGGAAGAATTTTGTCAATTTCTGGTTTTTTTTTGTGCAGTTCGGTTTCTCAGTTTGATTCGATTTTTGGTTTTTTAATTTTTGTACATCCCTATCTACGATCTCATTACCAATAAGCAAACTAGAGTAAACGGCGTTACATGTCAACTTCAAATCAATTTAATCCATAAAAGAAAGAGCTTCTTCAAGAAGGAGCTTTATATGAAGATTACGAGTCTTTTGAGGCGAAAATCATGTTAACCATTATGAGAAGTTTATTTTAAAACTGATATAGGATTAAGACTTTATTACATTTCAACTTCAAACCATGCACTAAGCCCCAAATTTTAGCCAAAACTAAAGTGGTCCGACCGATATGACAAGTAAAATTACTAAATTAAAAGAACGGCCATTAGGATTCCTGATAAGTCTGCCACAAGCTGAAATGCCTACATTACATATATAAGACTCATCACCATTGAACTTGAAGGCACAAGAGGAGGATATTACTTCACATTACCCATACAAGGGAGAGACAAGGTGGCTGTCATAACCAACAGCAGAAAAAACGGCAGGCCGCCACCAAAAAGCTACCAAAAACTAACAAACACCAGCACCTAAGCCAACACAGCTAATGCTCCTAAACAACGCCACCAATACCACCTACAGCAAGTTGCATCAACTACCTACCTAAGCACTCTCTCGGATTCCAACACCATTCATAAAATAAGCAAGATGAGATTTTAAGTCTATTCAAACTCCAATTCCACAAGAGTACTTTAATCTCCTCAACCATTTCATCAACCTCCTTAACCTTGTCATTGAAAATCCGGTCATTTCTAGAATTCCAAATTACCCAAATAACCGAATGCCAAATTAGCCAAGCCCCTCTCCTCCATTTCTTCTTGCACCACATGCCCAACCAACAATCAATATGGATGAATAAATTAGGTGAATTAATAAGAAAGAATTGCAACCACCGCATCACCTCCAACCAAACACTACATGTAACTTGGCAATGTAAGAACAAGTGTAATGTCGATTCATCCTCTAGGCCACAAAACACACATCTCTTTGAGCCTTCAATTGCCAAAAGCCTTCTTCTCGCAAGATTTACCTTGGATGGAATACGATCAAGAAATAAAGTCCACAAAAAAGCCAACACCTTAGCCGGTACCTTACTCTTCCAAAGGTTCTGGAACACCACCTCCACCTCCCCACTCAAACCACCCTCTACTAGCCGCAAACATTGCAAAATGCTGTAGCAAGACTTCACGGAAAAGATTCCCCCCTCTTCCGGTTTCCACCACCAACAATCGTCCCCTTCCCGCAACTCCACCCCTTCCAACCTTAGAAAAAGGCTTTGTAAAAGCTCCTTTTCCCAAGCAAACAACTCCCTACGCAAAGGCATCATTAAACCACACCTCCCCCACCTTCAAATCTTGACCACTAGAAACCAAAAAAAGTCTTGAAAATAGATCTTTAAGAGGCTCGTTTTCCAACCACGCTTCATTCCAAAAGGAAATCTCCAAGCCATTAGCAACCGGACTTTGAACCAAATAACTAGGATATTTATTACCAAGTAGTGACAAAGAGTGGATTCAGAAATCTTAATCTTTTTTACTTTTAACATCCTATTAAACCCATTTTTTTGAAGAAGCCCGGTACCACCAATTTGATTTCTCGATTTACAAAATCATTCACCAAACAACCCCAAATTTATCACCTAAGTCTAATTGTAATTGCTGTGTTTTAGTTAACAATAATCCCCATACATATCATAATATGATTTGAACGAATTTTGGGGTTGCAGCAGCCGCTGTAATCTCCTTTGCTTAAAAAAAATATAATTTTTTTTCTTGGTACACTAGAGAAAAATCTATTAAGTATATAATGACCGAAGTATTTGAAATAGTAAGGAGACATGAAACTAAAAGTCACAAGTTAACACAAAAATAGAGATTCTCGGTAATACTGTATATTAGTACATTAAAGTCGCATTATTTCATTTAATTATATAGAATAGATAGATATAAAGTCTCCGTGAGCTTAGATCAGTTGGTAGGGATAAATGCATAATATATGCAGGGGTCGGGGTTCGAACCCCGGACACCCCACTTCTCCATATTAAAGATGCATGAGCTTCAGCAAAAAAAAAAGATATAAAATTATAAAATAGTACGACTCAAATGATAAAATATGTCGCTTTAGGGAAAAAAATTTGTTCCAAATTATATGTGCTTTGCAATACCAATGCAACATTAATGTTACTTTTCCTATTATAACCTTAACTATTTATTACTATCTCTTCTTTCATTTATATTTCTCATATTATTTATTAAGGAAAATTTTGTAAAACAACCCATAATATATTTTTTCCACATAATATTAATTGAATTTTTTAATATGTGTGAAATGTCCAAAACGTTATACAATTTGGGACACAAGGGGAGTATGACATACTTGGGCACCGGTTGGGCTTTGTCTTTGCTGGGCCTTTTACTATATAAACAGTAACAAGTTGGAGAATTGAGATCACAGGCATTGTGTTGGTTGCGGCGTTGATTCAGCTATCAAGAAGAGGTATAGAGCATCTGAGAAGAAAGAGCACCGATATATTCCGTAATAATTTTTTCTGCCTTTATCGTTTCTACTTTTTTAGGGTTTCCTTATTCTCTTGTTAATTAATAGGGTTTCCTTATTCTGATCTTTTTAAGAAGAAATCAATATATTTCTGAATAATTTTTTTTTTATTTGTATGTTTTAGGTGAATTATGATGCTCCCTGTGATGGCAGAAATAGTTTGGTCGATGGAATCAGTGGTTTGCCAGATGAATTGTTGTGTCACATACTCTCATTTCTTTCGATTAAACAAGCTTTCATGACAACCCTTCTTTCCACGCGGTGGCCCCACTTTGCTATTCACTCCCTTCTCTGTTTTTTTTTTTTTTTTTTTTTTTTTTTTTTCTCCTTCATATATTTTGATAAATGTTATTTTCTTAACCCTTTGATAGTTCAAACTCACCAACTCATCTAAGGAATGGAAATGCCCAATTTTGGGTCTTGATTGAATTGCAACTTATATTTTGCAAAACGCGAGTCTTTTACAATAGACATTTATACCGGCTCCTCAAATCCAAAGCTTTTGATTGCATTAGTTTCTTTTCTAATATGCTGCAACCATTTAGTTTGATAGCTTGGTCATTATTATATGGACAAATTCTAGAGTGGACTACCATTGTGTCTTGGTAATGATTATGTTTGGATGCTTTTAAATTTATTTTGCTTTATTGCATTGAAAGTGAGAATTGTTACAAGTCCTATTTGTTGTCAGTGTTGTTTGATTCTACTTGATTATATTTCCTTTGTTAACAGTAAATAGAAAGAGCCAAAGAAAATACAATGGCAAGAGATAGTTACAACTTACAATTTTGTGTGTTGCACTTTCTCTTTATTGCTCTTTACCTATTTGGCCAAGTTGTCTTTTGTTCAAGAACCATTCCCAAAAGCTTAAATTGTTAGGTGGAAATGCATGAATGGTTTTATATTAAACACGAAGTTTTGACGATTTTGTTCCCCAATCCTAACTTTTTACAAAGATTAAGAAGCAAGTTGTTGAGTGATCATTAATCTGTTATAAGAAGATAGGAAGAGGGAGAAATGGAAAGATGAGATAATTATAACTTGTACAAAGACCATAGGTCCCACAGTTACCATTGTATGATTGTATCATCCTACATTGATCTATTTACTAAAACTGCAGCCCTTAACTTGGAAAGATGAGATCACTTCCATCACTGCCTTATTTCTCTTTTCATTCGGCTGGAATACTCAAATCTGTGAACACAGAACAAAGAGTTAGTTGTTTCTTTTTCTAATGAATGAATGTGTCATTGGGTTAGGTGAAGTTGTAGCATTAATCTATAGAACAAAGAGTTAGTTGTCTCAGATGATCAAATATCACAGACATACCTGATTTGAACACGCAATTTCTAAATTGTCAACACCCCCGTTTGGTTCGCAAGAAACAACACACTCGTATGAGTTTATTAGGAGACAAGAATATATAGTTGTTCATATCATTTTTTGGGCTAGTCACCATGGTTTTGAGATATATCCTCCATGCGCTGTGTACTTTTTGAATAACGATGAGTTATGTCTTACAATGGTGCATCTCTTTGCAGCATTACCTGCGTCAGAGAGCAAGAATATTGATGTAGAGCTTGTACACAAATGCCGAAGGTATATAATACTTGGAATTTGTATAAATTTTGATCATTATGTGTAACTTCTATATTTCCTACCATGCCAAATTTTTTAGGGTCTGACAATAACATGGTTAACTCCTCATTTACTACAACAGGTTGTGTCCGATGATGTTGACATTCCTACCATGCTAATTTTTTTGCAATTTTATGAGGTTGGTTTCATATTAATGTTCATATCTTGTCTTTGTTCTGTTGATGCATCAACATTCATGTCATCATAATTATTAAGACTTTTAACATTTTACTAATATCCATAATTTCATAATGAATTGCTACAACCTCTTCTTCAGTTTGTAAATTTCCGCCTCTATCATTCTATAAACCTGGAGTATCCTCCCAGGCTTGACACTCGATTGGAAGCTTTCGCAGCAGGTACCATTTTCTTAACTTAGACGGACCTTCAGAAACTTGAATTTGTGTAGATACTCTATAAGTCCATTGATCAATTCTCTTTTCAAACTATAGATCTATATGCACTGTCAAGATATGCCAATGTGACCAAACCCTCTGGACTGATATTTGAAGCTTCTCAGTTAGATGATTCTAAACAAGTGGAGTACAAGAGAAAAGGCACAGATGGTGAAAATGAAAAATCTGAACTAAGACTTTCTCAACTTCACCACCAACTTCTTTCTAATTTCATTTCATGTTTCTTTTCAAATTAAATTTATATATATATATTTTTTTTTTAATAATATACGGATGTTGTGCGCGTAACACAACAAAGCTTATTAGACTTTTTTATTGATGCTATATCTCTTGAACTTATTTATGAAATCATTTATATGATTGATTTCTATGTCATTATTTGCACGGTTTTGTCCTAATTACTCAGGTACAATAGGAGTCATTGCTTTTTGTTATTCCTGCATTTGGTGGTACTGTTTCTTGGGTCGGAAAGGGGGTGCCTTTCGATGAATCTGACCAGAGAATTACTCATCAGGTTTGTGATTAAGCATATCATCTTCTATGTACCATAAATTTTCAAGCCTTCCTTTTGTATTCACCAAGCTATTGCTTTCATATCTCCAACCACAGTGGATATTTGATTGTGTGAATACACGCATAATTTTGCCGACATAAAATTATATAGTGGGAAGGTAATTTGTTTCCATTTTCCGTGCTTATTGTTTTGGGTTCGTTTGGGTTCTTATTTGTTGTAGCAATCTTGGTTGGAGTGTCCTATATTATATTCTGAGCAAATTTGTGTTTTCTTCCAGGGATATCTTCTTGTGGAAACACAAATCCACGCATCCTTTTTTCTTTTCATTTTGTTTGATTATTGTTTCTAGTTGAAAATTTAATTGTCTAAATGTTAAAAACTTAAAATGTTTCTTTTGTTAATAGGGAAAATTATAATCACATTATGGAGCAATAAAAAATCCAAAAGTTATTTTTAAGATAAAAATAAAAAAGAAGTTATAAAAGAAAATAAATGGTTAATAGGTATTGATTTCACATTATATCCCAGCTTTAACCATTTGTCATTCTCATCACTACTCTATTTACACATTCTAGCGCGCTCTCTCTCTCCCCATTTATGATCGGACCCATTTATCTCATTTTCTGGTCAAAATCTTGGTAACCGGTGGTGACACGAACATTCTGGCGGTGCCAGGTATTGATTTCATTGAATCACGTCTCTTGGTTGTTTCTTGTTTTTTTTTTTATATTGTTCTGTTTCTTTTTTCTTGCTTCTTCGTCACTTATTATGTTTTTTGGTGTCGGACACCGGACACGTCTTCGATTTGAAGTGTCGGTGTTACGACCTCTATTTACTTGTTTACTTGTTGAGTGGTTTTTTAGTTTTCTTTCTTATTTTTTAACTTCAAATTTTTCTGTTACACAAGGAAGAATGGAAAGTAAGCATTCAAAGAATGTGGGCAATCCTTTCAACGAATTTGCGTATTTCAAAAATCCTTTCAGTGAGTATGCGTATAAGGGAAATCATCTTAGAAAGAGTGAAGTTGAGGAGGATTCTTGTCGTACTGGGAAGGTCTCGAAATATTTTCAGAAAGTCGAACACGAGTATAAAGTGGAGCATCCAAAGAGAGTTGTGTCTCGTTATTTTCAGAAGAAACGTAGTAGGAAGGATTCTGATGACGTTTCTAAAGATTTTTTATGTCAATACAGAACATTTGATGAAAACTTGAAAGTGGAAGACGATACTTGTCATATTCGTAAGGTTTCAAAATATTCTCAGAAAGCTAACAAAAGTCTAAAATGGAGACTCCAAAGAGGGTGGTATTTCCTTGTTTTCTAAACTGTTCTACGAAGAGCATTAAAGAATTTTTAAGTCAATTTAAATATCAAAGTAAAAGTGTGTTAAGTCTTAGGAAGTGTGTTAAGAAGATTGAACATGAAGGAACTGTTGAAGAGGATTCATCTCCTCTTCCTCCTAAGATTTCCACAGACTCTCGAAAGAGACCGAAAGTTGAAAAGCCCAGGAAAACAGAGAAAAAGGAAGCCACTGTTCTTCTTTACGATGAATTCAAAATGACTCATAAGGATTTTTCTGTTTATGTTAACTTGTGTTTACTAATTCATAGGGATTGGGAGTAATTCAATAAAACTCAACATATGCTAACGGTTTGCATCTCTTTCAACATGTAGTCATCAATAAGCTTCTAACAGAAGCGGAAGTTCAACACCAAATTCTTTATTATAATTTGCTAAGCAGGGCCCTCAAGAGGATAAATTTCAAATATGACATTATAGCATTACGATATGAAGACGATTAACAGTTTAGAAAGCCAAAATAACGAACAATAGCAGTAAACCTTTCTAAAGCAAATAAGAAACAATATTTATTAATCACTAAAATAGAAAGATACAATATCATAAACCGACAGTAAAACATCGGTATAAAATATAAGGGATGCAATAAAGAAAAACTAAGGAAATACTTCGATGAATGTACCTTAACACCTTTAGTGCGGTTCAATAGCATACATATAACAGTCACCCTCCATGGATCATGTAAATGATACTCTTAAAGAAGAGGCTCTTCAAGGATAGGACGTGTAGAACGTGGATTCACCCAATTATTATCCGGCGTTTTCCTTTTGTAAGCCTCCCTACATCTATCAGCCTTTATAAAAGGTTTAGTTTTTCTTTCGGATTTTCTAGGCTTTTCAACTTTCGGTCTCTTTCGGAGTCTTTGGAAATCTTAGGAGGAAGAGGAGATGAATCCTCTTCAAAAGTTCCTTCATGTTCACTCTTCTTAACACACTTTCTGAGACTTGACACACTTTTATTCTGATATTTAAACTGATTTAAAAATTCTTCAATGCTCTTCGTAGAACAGTTTTGAAAACACGAAGATACCACCCTATTTGGATGCTCCATTTTAGACTCTTGTTCGTCTTTCTGAGAATATTTTGAAACCTTCCTTATACGACAAGAATCCTCTTCCACTTTCAAGTTTTCATCAAATGTTCTGCTCTGACATAAAAAATATCTAGAAACATCATCAAAATCCTTCCTACCACGTTTGTTTTGAAAATAACGAGAGATAACTCTCTTTTGATGCTCCACTCTACACTCGTGTTTGACTTTTTGAAAATATTTCAAAACCTTCCTAGTACGACAAGAATCCTCTTCAACTTCACTCTTTCTAAGATGATTTCCCTTATACGCGTACTCACCGAAAGGATTGTCGACATACGCAAACTCGTTGAAAGGATTGCCCACATCTTTGAATTCTTACTTTCCATTCTTCCTTGTGTAACATAAAAATTTGAATTTAAAAAGTAAGAAAGAAAACTAAAAAAAACCACCCAACAAGTAAATAGAGGCCGTGTTCAGTAACACCGACAATTAAGATCAAAGACGTGTTCGGTGTCTGACACCAATAAACATAATAACTGACGAAGAAGGAATAAAAAAGAGACAGAACAATATAAAAAAGAAAAACATGAGACAAAAAAGAGATGTGTTTCAATGAAATCAATACCTAACACCACCGAAATGTTTCTGTCACCACTAATCACTAAGATTTTGATCTGGAAATGAGCTAAATGGGTCAGGTCAGAAATGGAGAGAGAGAGTGAGAAATGGAGAGAGAGAGTGCGCGCGCTGGAAAGTGTAAAGGCAGTAGTGATGGGAATGAGAAATGGGAGAAATGGTTTAAGCTATGAACCTTACCTACCTACCTACTAACCAATTTATTTTCTTTTATAACTTCTTTTTTATTTTCATCTTAAAAAAAAACTTTTGAAATTTTAATTGTCTAAATGTTAAAAACTTAAAATGTTCCTCCACCACACTTGCAATTTTGTTAACTACGATGAAGAAGGCTACATTCTCGACTATGGAAATTTTGCTAACTACGATGAAGAAGGCTACATTCTCGACTATGGAAAGACTATCAACCACTTGCAAGCTGCTGCCATAAAGGAATTTCTTCTGCTTTATGGTGTTGGAAAAGAAGAATCACTTCAGGGTTCTATTACGTATACTTCGGTAGATTCTAATGTCGAAAAAGAAACATCTTGTGTGGTACAGACCGGAGAATCAACAACGAATGGCCAAGAAAATATCGATACTGAAATGAGTTTATTTGAGATGTCTAATAAAAATAGAAAGATATTCGAACCATGAAGGTAAACTTTTTCCATCTCCTTATGCATACTTGAGTTGCTTACTTCTTTATCCTCTACATAAATGGTTGCAAAGTGATTGACGGGTTAAATCTTTACCATTGATTTTGAATTTCTTCAACTTTGTTTATTACTTATTTTGTTGTAAATCTGTTATTCAGATATCTAATAAGTGCAAGCGGAATGAGACTGATCACATCAAACAGCGGAAAATGAAATTACATGAAATTACTTGATATCTGACACAATTTTACAGTTTCTGAAATTTTAATAATTTTTTCTCTCTTCTTGGAATAAGACCAACATGAATGTGTGCAACTGCAATTGCAAACCACATAATTTTATGTCAAGAGTTTGAATTCTCAGAAATCTTGTTCATATATATTTTTTTGTATTTTGTCTAATACATGTCCATTTATATTTTTTGAGATAATTTTTATAGAGACAGATACAGACTTCCTTCTTTCCGTTATCCTTAGGTCTCTAGCTTTGTTTTTGGCTTTTTGTTTTCTGTTTAATAAAATTTTCCAGTTTATTTGATTTTTCTATGTATTATAGGTACCCAAGATTTGTGGACCCACTTGGATAATTGGACGACTATCTTACAATGGTAAATCTCTTTGGAGCATTACGTGCGTCAAAGAGCAAGAAAATTGATGTAGATCTTGTACACAAAATCCGAAGGTATATAATACTTGGAATTTGTAAAAAATTTGATCATTATTTGTAACTTCTATATTTCCTTTAAGAAAGTGCAAATTTGAAGACAGTAATATCCTATCTTCTTCACAATGAACCTGGTGCACGGATGCACCTGGTTTAAGACTTAGCCGTGAAGATGAAGAGGATCAAGATACAAGAGAATGTAAAAATCTCTTCAAAAATCTCAAATTCTTCTTGATTAGGGAGGTAAGACCTTTTGATAGTCTTGACGACAAACACAATTATTTGAAAGTATTGTTTCTGTCATAATTGGGAAGTATGAGACACATTATTTTCCTAATTTTATTTCAAGTTTCTTTTCAAATTAAATTTATAAGAAAGTAAAAAAATTAATAATACGGGGATGTTGTGCACGTAACACAACAAAGATTATTAGACTTTTTTATTGATGCTATATCTCTTGAACTTATTTATGAAATCATTTATATGATTGATTTCTATGTCATTATTTGCACTGTTTTGGCCTAATTACTCCAGTACAAAGGGAATCATTGTTTTTTGTTATTCTTGCGTTTCTTTTGTTAACAGGACTCCTCCACCTCACTTGTCACCTTTTGTTAACTACGATGAAGAAGGCTACATTTCCGACAATGCAAAGACTATCAACCACTTGCAATCTGCTGCCACAGAGGAATTTCTTCCGCTTCCTGGTGTTGGAAAAGACGATTCACTTCAGGGTGCTATTACATATATTTCAGCAGATTCTAATGTCGAAAAAGAAATATCTTCTAGTGTGGTACAGACCGAAGAATCAACAACGAATGGCCAAGAAAATGTCGATACTGATATGAGTTTACTTGTGATGTCTCGTAAAAATATTAAGATATTCGAAGCCATGAGGTAAACTTTTTCAATTTCCTTGCATACTTGAGTTGCTTACTTCTTTATTCTTTGTATAAATGGTTGCAAGTGATTGATGGGTTAAGTCTTTACAATTGGTTCTGAATTTCTTCAAATTTGTTTATTAGTTATTTTGTTGGATATTTGTTATTCAGATATCTAATAAGCACAAGCAGAATGAGACTGATCACATCAACAGCGGAAAATGAAATTAGATGATGCTAAGGGTCAAAGGAGTTGAAGACTCTAGCTATGACTTCATTTTTGGTATTGAAATTAAGGCAAGATGAATGTGTTTTAATTTTAAGGTAGAAAAAGCCTTATAGCTCAAAGAGTTCATGCAAGCGACTTTGTTTTTATCGAATCATAAAGAGATTAGCGGGGGCTCAAAAATTTGATTTGTTAGGCACGGGCTGGGGGGTCCTATATTTTTTCGGTACAAATTCCACGGGATATCTTATATAAATGTTTTCTAGATGTCAAAACTCTTAGTTTAGTTGTTAATTCAAGTTTACATTAGTGATAATCATGTTTAGTTGATTAATCACACTTTGATTTTAGTTTGTTTTGAAGTTTGTTACAACTTTGTTAGAGTTTGTGCTTCAAGTAACCTAACACATGCTTGTAATAAGCTCATTCCTTGTACAATTTTTCATATCTCAATAATACAATTCATTTTATCAATTCTATTCACTTGCTCTTTCTTCTCATCCTCTCTAATTCACAAAATCATCAAAACTAGAAAAACCTAGAAACCCTAATAACTATTTCTGTTATTTTTGCTTGTTGAACAAGCTTCCATTGCTGCGCTAACAAACACTTGTCACCTGACACAGTTTTACGGTTTCCGAAATTTTAATCATTTTTTCTCTCTTCTTGGAATATGACCAACATGAATGTGTGCAACTGCAATTGCAAACCACATATTTTTGTTGTATTTTGTCGAATACATGTCCATTTATATTTTTGTTCTTAACTTAATTAGTTTTGTTACACTACGTTGGTCTATAAATTTTGAACAAAGAAATATAACACTACAAACATAATTAACACATTTTATTTAACAGCGATGCTATACATCCCAAGATGAAAAATCATGAATGCTAGGGTCACACCTTCTAACATACCCTTTTAACACACTCCAATCAAAATAAGCCATGTAGTCCACTTTTTTATTTTCCTTACAGCTACCGGTTTCACCTTTATGAACATTTATTTTATTTTTTATTTTTTGGAGTTTAATATCTATCTTCTTCGCTCGACCTTCTCCAAGACCAAGTTCTTGTATGTCCGGAAGGAATTGTCGCTTTTCACCCAAATTAAATCAAAAGGAAAATAAAAAATTGCTCATAATTTGGTTTTCTTTCTTCTCTATCATCGTCTTTTCATAGATATAATAAAAATTACTTTCCACTAAAATCTCAAAAGCAAATATAATTAGATCTGGAAACCTTGTATATAACCCAACTGGATCCTGGATCTGGAAATGCTACAACAAACGAATTAAATCCAACTGAAAACCCAATCATCGACGGCCACCAGAGCTCGTAAATAAGAGCACCGGAGCTCGCGACCGTACGATACATCGGCGTATAACAGAGATGTGCTTGCACCAGATCGGAAGGAGATGAGTTATGGACAGGGAAGAGCAGTTTGATTTGTGGAGAACCTTGAAGGAGCCATGATAATTTTGTTCAACCTTTTTGTTTGTTTGTGTGTGAGAAAAGAAATGTTGTTTTGTTCAACTTGTATCACCGGTCAATAGGTAAAGGAAAATAAAAAATTGGATGAGGTGACCTATTTTGATTGGAGTGTGTTAAATGGTGAGTTAGAGGGTGTAACCCTAGCATTCCTCAAATCATGAAACGGCCGCGAAACACTGTTCAGCCAATTTAATAAAGATATTATGTTGCCACATCATTGTGGAAATCCTCACGATGCAATGTCTTGCTATGATAATCATTTCCGTTTATTTAATAAGACAACATGCTATCTTGTCACACATATTACTCTATATATTAATTATTTCTCTTCTCACTCAAGGGAAGAGAATTGATCAATGATTTATTCCATAAACATAATCTAGCTATGAATCATACTATAACTAGATTATTTATTTATGTAGGAGATGTTCAACAGTCACAAACACATTTCTGATTTTTGCAAGAACCACCATTCCAGCCTCCTACTCTCCTGCAATCATGGTCACATTCTTCGTCGTCGCCAGATACAGCAATACATGCACTCTTGAAGTTACGATTTCGTGTCTGACAAGGCACATTTTGCGCCACTACTTCTGCAATTTCCAAAAGAACAATATTATTTTTCATAAGCAATATATTTTCAACACTCGATAGTTAACAAAATTACATTTGCACATGATAGAAAAACTTTTTTATTATTAGTATATTATGTTACATATGTTTGTTTGATATGAAATAAATACTATGAAGAAAACATTAGCTAATTATTTCTATTGAATATAAATTTGTAAAAGCAAAATCAATTGCCATTGAAGCATAGATTCCCGTAATTTATTTCTATTCAAGATAATTATTGGTAAAGGATAATTAATTCTCTTGAAGACAAATTTATAAGATCAACCACAATAGAGCACGCCACATTGGGTGCTTAATGTGGGGCACTGGTTAAGGAGTAATAAATTATCAGATCCTCATTGTTTTATCTTTATTAAAGTGAGAAATAAGTTAAGTAATTTCCTTCAAAAAAAAAGTCAAATAATTAAAATAAGAAAAATGTGCATTCAATACACTATCAAATTTCCTATTTTGTGATACAAGCATGGAATTTCTACACATTTGATGATTTTGTATTTGATATTTTTTTGAGAAGTTGTATTTGATATTTTAATTGGTTATGTTTTACCTTTGGAATTGTTAATTTATTTTAGACTTTATTTTAATTGAATATGTTGCTAATTATGCATAGGCTTTCCGTGAATTGGTTTGAAAGAAAAAAATGATTCACAACAAATTGACGGAAAGGAAAATTGGTTTGAGTAAAATCCACGAAAAAAAAAAATTGTTAATTAATGAAAAGGATACAAGAATGTAAATATGTAATGGAAAAGGAAATTTGACCGAGTATTAAATACAACTTTTTTATTTTAATTAATTAAAATATTTATCACTTTAATTGAAGTAAAACAAATGAAATATGTTCATTTATTACTCCTTAACCAGTGCCCCGGGGTCCCGTACCTTGCATATTTTATGCATTGACCATACCAACTGAGTTAAGCTCACGATGACAACAACACCAAATTTGTAAAAGCAAAATCAATTGCCACTGAAGCATAGATTCCAGTAATTTATTTCTCTTCAAGATAATGATTTGTGAAAGATAATTAATTCTCTTGAAGATAAATTTATAATATCAGAGTCAACCTTTTAGATTCTCGTGATTTATTTAAGATACTCCTTTTGTCTCAAATTATACGTCCCTTTGAAGAAGAAATTATTTTTCGTTTTACAATAATAATAAAACATTAATGTTACTTTTTCTATTATATCATTAGCTATTTATTACTCTCTCTTCTTTCAATTATTTAATTTATCTTTCTTATACTATTTATTAAGGACAATTTTGTAAAATAACTAATAATATCTCTTTTCCATACAAAATGAATTACATTTCTTAATACATGCAAAATAACTAAAGAACAGAGGGTGTATAATTTTTAGGGATAAAGATAGTAAATAGAAAGAAAAAAAATTGTTACATCAAATTTAAGATTTGTTTTTATGTTTTCCTCCTTCAATTCTTAAGGGAAGAGGGCCATAGTGATATATAATTTGATCGAGAGGTAAGTGAATTTTGCCAAGATGATTTCAATTAGAATTTACAATCATATTATCTAAAATGGTTTATTATTAACTGAATCTTATTATTAACCACATTTGATCTAAGTATTTAAAAATTTGATTGAAATAGTGTCAAACAATCATGAATAATATGTGTCAATTTAGAATTACTAACCTGATAAAATATTCTTTAAAAATCGTAAACATATAAAAATTGAACTCTAAATTATAGCTTGCATACATGTTTTTATTTTCAAATAAAAAGTATTGTAATAAAATGGTTTTATTTGTTAAACATAATGACTAAAATACAAAATCATATCCCAAATTACTATAATATAAACTTACGAGCAGCTAAGAGAACAATGAGAAAGAAGCACAAGCTAGCAAGTGTTTTCCTCTCCATCACCTTTTTTTGTCTTCTAAAAAAATGTAAGTGGTTATGTGCTATCACATTGTTGATAGATGTAGCCAATTTATAGAACCCCAAAAATTGAAAAAGTATTCCCACCATCAATTTAAATTGTGATCAGAACTATATTTAATCACTAATTCTTGTTTGAAAAGTCACCATGAATGTGACCCGAACCATCCCTAACAGGTTTCAAACTTTTAAGACTTGGTAGCCAATTCAAGAGAATTTTTTATTTTTGAGTCTTCAAGACTCAATGTCTCATTTAAACCTCAATGTTAGGTAAGATTCACATTTTTTTTAATATTGAAAAATTGAAATATAGTGATATTTATTTATTAATAGTTGATTAGTGAATATTCTTGCTAAAAGTGATAAGACCGCAATTCTTACTTTACTAAATTGCTCCACAAATTAAGAATTTCCATTTTAAATGTTAGTAAATTTTAGTAATAAATTATAGTAATAAATTGTGTCCATTTTAAATGTTGTCGGTCCAATAAAATAGCCAACATTTTTTTTAATTACCTTAGACCGATAATAAATTTTAGTAATATTTTATTGGATCTGATATGTTTTCTTCTTTCAAAGATCACATCAAATTCTTTAGGCTTATTATTAATTGATCATTAGGCGGCCGAATAGTGAGTTTCCAAACTTATTTTTTATCCCAAACTCTCCTAATCACCTCTTCAAAACCTGGAAAGAAGCATTAGTCCTGACTCAAACCTTACATATCACCATCCAAATAAAAATGTCACCAATGGTGGTTTCACTTTCATCAACAACAATGGTGAAACACTACAGAGCCGGAAAATGACCAAATTTCAAGGTTCAATAAAATCATATGTGTCAAAGTCACGTTCGCATCGGACGTCATCGGAAACCAGACACACTTTCGATTAGAAGTGTTAATGCCACAAAGTTCATAATCAAATTAGGGTCTCAAGCTTAAAAGTTTCAGCTATTATTATATTTTTCTGCTGAAATGTTGGAGCTTATTGTTAATTGTTATTTCTTTTTGCATACGAAACACAAACACGGACACTGACACATCAACACTGATTAAACGTGTTTACTTGTGTTGGCGTGGACATGTCTTCCATCTGAAGTGTCGATGCTACACTCTCTGCTTTAGTTGGCGTCGAAGGCAGATATTTGTAGATATATTTTTTGGTTTTTTTGGAATTTATAGTTTTTAACCGTAACTAGTTAGAAAAGAAGAATGAAAATTTTCTAGACGAAAGTCAGCCCTTTTCATATATTTGAGGCATGTTAGGATTAAAGTTAGCTATATTAGTTTGATCAAGCCTCATTTTATAAAATCAAGTTTGATTAAAATGAGTCAGCTCTAGCGTTGTTTATGTTTGGGACCCTTGTCAAAAGCATGTATGATGAAAGGTAATTCATTTAGATATAATAGTTATTGAAAGTACTTTTGGATATGTAATTACCAAAAAAATCGCATTACTGCAACAACATAATATATGTTCAAATGGTAAATGGAACAACTCAAACGGCAAGAGGAGAATGAAAAAGTATCAGGGTCCATACAAACGTATGTTTTATAGGAAAGTACTTTAGCTCTGAATGTATTCTGACAAATTCAAACCAAACATGCCCTTAATGTTGTTACTTTTGTATCGTAGGGGAAGAAAAAGGAGGGAAATGCTGCCAAATTTGTAATTTCTGGCATTACTGATCTGTTGTCATTCGGAAAATGCATCTATATAATGTGTTGAAGTGTTACTACTTCGATTTTTACGTTGGCTTTTGCAAATATTAGGAAACTAAGCATTTCAAAAGCTGTAACACCCCGGCAGCCTAAGAAAAAGGTCAAGGGAACTCATCAGACTTATTACCATTTGAAAGATGTTAGCTTTCTTTATCGTGAACCTTTGCTGGAAGAACATAGAACAATTAGAGTGCATGACAGAAAAATAAAGAAAGCCGAGACAAAGAAAAACTACGAACGTACAGACAGGTTACGGGAGAAAACACCAAAACCAAAAATATATATGATATTTGATTGTGTCAATGCACGCATAATTTTTCCGATAGAAACTTATATGGTAGGAGTGTCCTATATTATATTCTGAGCAAATTTGTTTTTTCTTCAAGGGATATCTTCTTGTGGAATCACAAATCCACACATCCTTTTTTCTTTTCATTTTGTTTGATTAATTTGTTTCTAATTGAAATTTTAATTGCTAAACGTTAAAAACCTAAAATTTTTCTTTTGTTAACAGCACTCCTCCACCTTACTTGTCACCTTTTGTTAACTACGATGAAGAAGGCTACATTCCTGAGAATGCAAAGACTATTAACCACTTGCAAGCTGCTGCGAGAAAGGAATTTCTTCCGCTTCCTAGTGTTGGAAAAGAAGATTCACTTCACGGTGCTCTTGCATATACTTCAGCAGATTTTAATGTCGATACTGATATAAGTTTACTTGTGATGTTTCGTAAACTTTTTCAATCTCCTTATGCATGCTTGAGTTGCTTACTTCTTTATCCTCTGCCTAAATGATTGATGGGTTAAGTCTTTACAATTGGTTCTGAATTTCTTCAACTTTGTTTATTACTTATTTTGTTGTAAATCTGTTATTCAGACATCTAAAAAGTGCAATTAGAATGAGACTGATCGCATCAAACAGCAGAAAATGAAATTAGATGAAGCTAAGAACCAATGGAGTTGAAGACTCTAGCTATGACTTCATTTTTGGTATTGAAATTAAGGCAAGAGAAATGTGTTTCAATTTTAAGGTAGAAAAAGCCTTATAGCTCAAAGAGCTCGTGCAAGTGACTTTGTATTTATCGTATCACAAAGAGATTAGCGGGGCTAAAAAATTTGACATGTTTGGCGCGGGCTGGGGGTCCTATATTTTGTAGGTACAAATTCCACGAGATATCTTACATAAATATTTTCCAGATGTCAAAGCTTGACATCTGACACAATTTTACGGTTTCCGAAATTTTAATAATTTTTTCTCTCTTCATGGAAAAAGACCAACATGAATGTGTGCAACTGCAATTGCAAACCACATAATTTTATCTTTAAGAGTTTGAACAATTCTCATAAATCTTGATCATATTTTTGTTTTATTTTGTCTTATACATGCCCATTTATATTTTTGTTCTTAACTTTTAGTTTTGTTACACTACGTTGGTCTATCGATTTTGAGCAAAGAAATATAACACTATAAATATAAACAAGTCAGCTCTAGTTTTCTCTCTCTAGGTTTTCGTTTCTTCATTGAGGGGTGGTTTTGGATCAATTATTGACTTGAAATCACCTTTCTTCATCTTTTTCTCTTTATTTCAATCTAAATAAGTGATTTTCACATAGATCTTGATTTTTTTTCTTTGCAATTTCATCATCTAAGTGTGGTGATTTGTTGTTCGTCGTCTTGTGCGGCGTTGTTTGATTTTCCATCTTCATGCGGTGTTCAATTGATTCATATTGAAAGATCGATTGTTCAATCAAAGATTTGGGCGTCAACGTTGCAGATCCGGAGGCAATGGATATTCCGGTCACTTTAATTTCATCATATATTTTTGTAGGCATTATGCCGTTATATGCTATTAACTTGGATGCTGTGACTTTGTTCGCAGATTCATTCTTTACGTTTTTAGCGGTGTTGAATGATGTAATCTCTCGATTTGAATGAATGAATATCATTTTGTTTTTTTTTTTTAAAAAAAACACTACAAATATAATTAACACATTTTTTTTTTTTGAAGAATAACACATATTTTATTTAATAAGACAACATGCTATCTTATCACACATATTACTCCATATATTAATTAATTCTCTTGATCAATGATTTATTCCATGAACATATAAAAAAGTGCTGATTTGGTGTCTCACTCGATAGGTAACAAAATTACTATTTTAAATTAATTTGCATATGATAGAAAAACTTTTTTATTATTAGTATATTATTTTTTTTGACAAAATTATTATTATTATTATTAGGGTCTTGCTAACCATTACCCTCGGGGCAATGATTAAGGAAGCCAAAAGTAGCATGTCTGTATTAGTTTCAACAATATTTTGACTTTTAAAAAGTTAAATTTATCACTTTTCATCATTTTCTAATGCTATATTTCTATTTTTTTCTAAATAGAAAAAAAATTGTTGCATCAAATTTAAGATTTGTTTTTATGTTTTCCTTCTTCAATTCATAAGGAAGATGGCCATAGTGATATATAATTTGATCGAGAGAAAAGTAAATTTTACCAAGATTATTTCAATTAGAATTTACAATCAAGTATTTAAAAATCTGATTGAAAGTGTCAAGCAATCATGAATAATCATATATATATATATATATATATATATATATATATATATATATATATATATATATATATATTCATTCTCTCAAAAAAAATATATGTATATATATTTATAATTACTGAACTGATAAATTATTCTTTAAAAATCGTAAACATATAAAAATTAAACTCTAAATTATAGCTTGCATACATGTTTTTATTTTCTAATAAAAAGTATTGTACTAAAAAATGGTTTTATGAGTTAAACACAATGACTAAAATACAAAATGATATCCCAAATTACTATAATATAAACTTACGAGCAGCTAAGAGAAAAATGAGAAAGAAGCACAAGCTAGCAAGTGTTTTCCTCTCCATCACCTTTTTTTGTCTTCTAAAAAAATGTAAGTGGTTATGTGCTATCACATGGTTGATAGATGTAGCCAATTTATAGAACCCCAAAAATTGAAAAAGTATTCCCACCAACAATTTAAATTGTGATCAGAACTATATTTAATCACTAATTCTTGTTTGAAAAGTCGCCATGAATGTGACCCATACCATCCCTAATAGGTTTCAAATTTTTAAGACTTAATATCTATTAGGTACCTCATTTGAGAGAGAAGTTTTTTGAGTCTTACAAGACTCAATGTCTCATTTAAAACCTCAATGTTAAGTAAGATCCATATTTCTTTTAATATTGACAAATTGAAATGTAGTGATATGAATTTATTAATAGTTGATGAGTGAGTCCCATTTAAAAAATGAGAAATGATTGTATGCACGACAATAACACACGACAACAAGCACGAATGTTTAATGACCCTTGGATATATGAAGCATATAGCACTAGATTAATTTTTCTCCCCCCATGTATTGTATGTGAGGCGCTCTATACATGTCGTGTGTTCGTAGGCAAAAGAGAGTTGTGTCATATAACACCTCTCTTAAAAAAATGTTTTAATTACTCTTTTGGTCCCTTAACTTATTTTTTGATTTCGTTTTGGTCCCTTAACCTAATTTTTGGTTTCGTTTTGGTCCCTTAACTATTAAAAGTTTCGTTTTGGTCCTTTAACTTACTTTTTGGTTTCGTTTTGGTCCCTTAACTCTTCCTCTGTCAACCTTCCTAGTACGACAAGAATCCTCTTCAACTTCACTCTTTCTAAGATGATTTCCCTTATACGCGTACTCACCGAAAGGATTGTTGACATACGCAAACTCGTTGAAAGAATTGCCCACATCTTTGAATTCTTACTTTCCATTCTTCCTTGTGTAACAGAAAAATTTGAATTTAAAAAGTAAGAAAGAAAACTAAAAAAAACCACCCAACAAGTAAATAGAGGCCGTGTTCAGTAACACCGACAATTCAGATCAAAGACGTGTTCGGTGTCTGACACCAATAAACATAATAACTAACGAAGAAGGAATAAAAGAGAGACAGAATAATATAAAAAAGAAAAACATGAGACAAAAAAGAGATGTGTTTCAATGAAATCAATACCTAACACCACCGAAATGTTTCTGTCACCACTAATCACTAAGATTTTGATCTGGAAATGAGCTAAATGGGTCAGGTCAGAAATGGAGAGAGAGAGTGCGCGCGCTGGAAAGTGTAAAGGCAGTAGTGATGAGAATGAGAAATGGTTTAAGCTATGAACCTTACCTACCTACCTACTAACCAATTTATTTTCTTTTATAACTTCTTTTTTATTTTCATCTTAAAAAAAACCTTTTGAAATTTTAATTGTCTAAATGTTAAAAACTTAAAATGTTCCTCCACCACACTTGCAATTTTGTTAACTACGATGAAGAAGGCTACATTCTCGACTATGGAAATTTTGCTAACTACGATGAAGAAGGCTACATTCTCGACTATGGAAAGACTATCAACCACTTGCAAGCTGCTGCCATAAAGGAATTTCTTCTGCTTTATGGTATTGGAAAAGAAGAATCACTTCAGGGTTCTATTACATATACTTCGGTAGATTCTAATGACGAAAAAGAAACATCTTGTGTGGTACAGACCGGAGAATCAACAACGAATGGCCAAGAAAATATCGATACTGAAATGAGTTTATTTGAGATGTGTAATAAAAATAGAAAGATATTCGAACCATGAAGGTAAACTTTTCCATCTCCTTATGCATACTTGAGTTGCTTACTTCTTTATCCTCTACATAAATGGTTGCAAAGTGATTGACGGGTTAAATCTTTACCATTGATTTTGAATTTCTTCAACTTTGTTTATTACTTATTTTGTTGTAAATCTGTTACAGATATCTAATAAGCGCAAGCGGAATGAGACTGATCGTGTCAAACAGCGGAAAATGAAATTACATGAAGCAAAGGGTCAAAGGAGTTGAATAATCTAGCAATGACTTCATTTTTGGTATTGAAATTAAGGCAAGAGGAATGTGTTTCAATTTTAAGGTAGAAAAAGCCTTATAGCTCAAAGAGCTCATGCAAGTGACTTTGTATTTGTTGTATCAAAATGAGATTAGCGGGGGCTAAAAAATTTGACTTGTTTGGCGAGGGCCGAGGGTCCTATATTTTTTAGTTACAAATTCCACGGGGTATCTTACATAAATATTTTCCAGATGTCAAGTTGTCAAAACTTGACATCTGACACAATTTTACAGTTTCTGAAATTTTAATAATTTTTTCTCTCTTCTTGGAATAAGACCAACATGAATGTGTGCAACTGCAATTGCAAACCACATAATTTTATGTCAAGAGTTTGAATTCTCAGAAATCTTGTTCATATATATTTTTTTGTATTTTGTCTAATACATGTCCATTTATATTTTTTGAGATAATTTTTATAGAGACAGATACAGACTTCCTTCTTTCCGTTATCCTTAGGTCTCTAGCTTTGTTTTTGGCTTTTTGTTTTCTGTTTAATAAAATTTTCCAGTTTATTTGATTTTTCTATGTATTATAGGTACCCAAGATTTGTGGACCCACTTGGATAACTGGACGACTATCTTACAATGGTAAATCTCTTTGGAGCATTACCTGCGTCAAAGAGCAAGAAAATTGATGTAGATCTTGTACACAAAATCCGAAGGTATATAATACTTGGAATTTGTAAAAAATTTGATCATTATTTGTAACTTCTATATTTCCTTTAAGAAAGTGCAAATTTGAAGACAGTAATATCCTATCTTCTTCACAATGAACCTGGTGCACGGATGCACCTGGTTTAAGACTTAGCCGTGAAGATGAAGAGGATCAAGATACAAGAGAATGTAAAAATCTCTTCAAAAATCTCAAATTCTTCTTGATTAGGGAGGTAAGACCTTTTGATAGTCTTGACAAACACAATTATTTGAAAGTATTGTTTCTGTCATAATTGGGAAGTATGAGACACATTATTTTCCTAATTTTATTTCAAGTTTCTTTTCAAATTAAATTTATAAGAAAGTAAAAAAATTAATAATATGGGGATGTTGTGCACGTAACACAACAAAGATTATTAGACTTTTTTATTGATGCTATATCTCTTGAACTTATTTATGAAATCATTTATATGATTGATTTCTATGTCATTATTTGCACTGTTTTGGCCTAATTACTCCAGTACAAAGGGAATCATTGTTTTTTGTTATTCTTGCGTTTCTTTTGTTAACAGGACTCCTCCACCTCACTTGTCACCTTTTGTTAACTACGATGAAGAAGGCTACATTTCCGACAATGCAAAGACTATCAACCACTTGCAATCTGCTGCCACAGAGGAATTTCTTCCGCTTCCTGGTGTTGGAAAAGACGATTCACTTCAGGGTGCTATTACATATATTTCAGCAGATTCTAATGTTGAAAAAGAAATATCTTCTAGTGTGGTACAGACCGAAGAATCAACAACGAATGGCCAAGAAAATGTCGATACTGATATGAGTTTACTTGTGATGTCTCGTAAAAATATTAAGATATTCGAAGCCATGAGGTAAACTTTTTCAATTTCCTTGCATACTTGAGTTGCTTACTTCTTTATTCTTTGTATAAATGGTTGCAAGTGATTGATGGGTTAAGTCTTTACAATTGGTTCTGAATTTCTTCAAATTTGTTTATTAGTTATTTTGTTGGATATTTGTTATTCAGATATCTAATAAGCGCAAGCAGAATGAGACTGATCACATCAACAGCGGAAAATGAAATTAGATGATGCTAAGGGTCAAAGAAGTTGAAGACTCTAGCTATGACTTCATTTTTGGTATTGAAATTAAGGCAAGATGAATGTGTTTTAATTTTAAGGTAGAAAAAGCCTTATAGCTCAAAGAGTTCATGCAAGCGACTTTGTTTTTATTGAATCATAAAGAGATTAGCGGGGGCTCAAAAATTTGATTTGTTAGGCACGGGCCGGGGGTCCTATATTTTTTCGGTACAAATTCCACGGGATATCTTATATAAATGTTTTCTAGATGTCAAAACTCTTAGTTTAGTTGTTAATTCAAGTTTACATTAGTGATAATCATGTTTAGGTTGATTAATCACACTTTGATTTTAGTTTGTTTTGAAGTTTGTTACAACTTTGTTAGAGTTTGTGCTTCAAGTAACCTAACACATGCTTGTATATAAGCTCATTCCTTGTACAATTTTTCATATCTCAATAATACAATTCATTTTATCAATTCTATTCACTTGCTCTTTCTTCTCATCCTCTCTAATTCACAAAATCATCAAAACTAGAAAAACCTAGAAACCCTAATAACTATTTCTGTTATTTTTGTTTGTTGAACAATGCTTCCATTGCTGCGCTAACAAACACTTGACACCTGACACAGTTTTACGGTTTCCGAAATTTTAATCATTTTTTCTCTCTTCTTGGAATATGACCAACATGAATGTGCGCAACTGCAATTGCAAACCACATATTTTTGTTGTATTTTGTCGAATACATGTCCATTTATATTTTTGTTCTTAACTCTTAATTAGTTTTGTTACACTACGTTGGTCTATAAATTTTGAACAAAGAAATATAACACTACAAACATAATTAACACATATTTTATTTAACAGCGATGCTATACATCCCAAGGTGAAAAATCATGAAGAGGAATGCTAGGGTCACACCTTCTAACATACCCTTTTAATACACTCCAATCAAGATAAGCCATGTAGTCCACTTTTTTATTTTCTTTACAGCTACCGGTTTCACTTTATGAACATTTATTTTATTTTTTATTTTTTGGAGTTTAATATCTATCTTCTTCGCTCGACCTTCTCCAAGACCAAGTTCTTGTATGTCCCGAAGGAATTGTCGCTTTTCACCCAAATTAAATCAAAAGGAAAATAAAAAATTGGATGAGGTGACCTATTGGAGTGTGTTAAATGGTGAGTTAGAGGGTGTGACCCTAGCATTCCTCAAATCGTGAAACGGCCGCGAAACACTATTCAGCCAATTTAATAAAGATATTATGTTGCCACATCATTCTGGAAATCCTCACGATGCAATGTCTTGCTATGATAATCATTTCCGTTTATTTAATAAGACAACATGCTATCTTGTCACACATATTACTCTATATATTAATTAATTCTCTTCTCACTCAAGGGAAGAGAATTGATCAATGATTTATTCCATAAACATAATCTAGCTATGAATCATACTATAACTAGATTATTTATTTATGTAGGAGATGTTCAACAGTCACAAACACATTTCTGATTTTTGCAAGAACCACCATACCAGCCTCCTACTCTCCTGCAATCATGGTCACATTCTTCGTCGTCGCCAGATACAGCAATACATGCACTCTTGAAGTTACGATTTCGTGTCTTACAAGGCACAATTTGCGCCACTACTTCTGCAATTTCCAAAAGAACAATATTATTTTTCATAAGCAATATATCTTCAACACTCGATAGTTAACAAAATTACATTTGCACATGATAGAAAAACTTTTTTATTATTAGTATATTATGTTACATATGTTTGTTTGATATGAAATAAATACTATGAAGAAAACATTAGCTAATTATTTCTATTGAAGATAAATTTGTAAAAGCAAAATCAATTGCCATTGAAGCATAGATTCCCGTAATTTATTTCTATTCAAGATAATTATTGGTAAAGGATAATTAATTATCTTGAAGACAAATTTATAAGATCAACCACAATAGAGCACGCCACATTGGGTGCTTAATGTGGGGCACTGGTTAAGGAGTAATAAATTATCAGATCCCCATTGTTTTATCTTTATTAAAGTGAGAAATAAGTTAAGTAATTTCCTTCAAAAAAAGTCAAATAATTAAAATAAGAAAAATGTGCATTCAATACACTATCAAATTTCCTATTTTGTGATACAAGCATGGAATTTCTACACATTTGATGATTTTGTATTTGATATTTTTTTGAGAAGTTGTATTTGATATTTTAATTGGTTATGTTTTACCTTTGGAATTGTTAATTTATTTTAGACTTTATTTTAATTGAATATGTTGCTAATTATGCATAGGCTTTCCGTGAATTGGTTTGAAAGAAAAAAATGATTCACAACAAATTGACGGAAAGGAAAATTGGTTTGAGTAAAATCCACGAAAAAAAAAAATTGTTAATTAATGAAAAGGATACAAGAATATAAATATGTAATGGAAAAGGAAATTTGACCGAGTATTAAATACAACTTTTTTATTTTAATTAATTAAAATATTTATCACTTTAATTGAAGTAAAACAAATGAAATATGTTCATTTATTACTCCTTAACCAGTGCCCCGGGGTCCCGTACCTTGCATATTTTATGCATTGACCATACCAACTGAGTTAAGCTCACGATGACAACAACACCAAATTTGTAAAAGCAAAATCAATTGCCACTGAAGCATAGATTCCAGTAATTTATTTCTCTTCAAGATAATGATTTGTGAAAGATAATTAATTCTCTTGAAGATAAATTTATAATATCAGAGTCAACCTTTTAGATTCTCGTGATTTATTTAAGATACTCCTTTTGTCTCAAATTATACGTCCCTTTGAAGAAGAAATTATTTTTCGTTTTACAATAATAATAAAACATTAATGTTACTTTTTCTATTATATCATTAGCTATTTATTACTCTCTCTTCTTTCAATTATTTAATTTATCTTTCTTATACTATTTATTAAGGACAATTTTGTAAAATAACTAATAATATCTCTTTTCCATACAAAATGAATTACATTTCTTAATACATGCAAAATAACTAAAGAACAGAGGGTGTATAATTTTTAGGGATAAAGATAGTAAATAGAAAGAAAAAAAATTGTTACATCAAATTTAAGATTTGTTTTTATGTTTTCCTCCTTCAATTCTTAAGGGAAGAGGGCCATAGTGATATATAATTTGATCGAGAGGTAAGTGAATTTTGCCAAGATGATTTCAATTAGAATTTACAATCATATTATCTAAAATGGTTTATTATTAACTGAATCTTATTATTAACCACATTTGATCTAAGTATTTAAAAATTTGATTGAAATAGTGTCAAACAATCATGAATAATATGTGTCAATTTAGAATTACTAACCTGATAAAATATTCTTTAAAAATCGTAAACATATAAAAATTGAACTCTAAATTATAGCTTGCATACATGTTTTTATTTTCAAATAAAAAGTATTGTAATAAAATGGTTTTATTTGTTAAACATAATGACTAAAATACAAAATCATATCCCAAATTACTATAATATAAACTTACGAGCAGCTAAGAGAACAATGAGAAAGAAGCACAAGCTAGCAAGTGTTTTCCTCTCCATCACCTTTTTTTGTCTTCTAAAAAAATGTAAGTGGTTATGTGCTATCACATTGTTGATAGATGTAGCCAATTTATAGAACCCCAAAAATTGAAAAAGTATTCCCACCATCAATTTAAATTGTGATCAGAACTATATTTAATCACTAATTCTTGTTTGAAAAGTCACCATGAATGTGACCCGAACCATCCCTAACAGGTTTCAAACTTTTAAGACTTGGTAGCCAATTCAAGAGAATTTTTTATTTTTTGAGTCTTCAAGACTCAATGTCTCATTTAAACCTCAATGTTAGGTAAGATTCACATTTTTTTTAATATTGAAAAATTGAAATATAGTGATATTTATTTATTAATAGTTGATTAGTGAATATTCTTGCTAAAAGTGATAAGACCGCAATTCTTACTTTACTAAATTGCTCCACAAATTAAGAATTTCCATTTTAAATGTTAGTAAATTTTAGTAATAAATTATAGTAATAAATTGTGTCCATTTTAAATGTTGTCGGTCCAATAAAATAGCCAACATTTTTTTTTAATTACCTTAGACCGATAATAAATTTTAGTAATATTTTATTGGATCTGATATGTTTTCTTCTTTCAAAGATCACATCAAATTCTTTAGGCTTATTATTAATTGATCATTAGGCGGCCGAATAGTGAGTTTCCAAACTTATTTTTTATCCCAAACTCTCCTAATCACCTCTTCAAAACCTGGAAAGAAGCATTAGTCCTGACTCAAACCTTACATATCACCATCCAAATAAAAATGTCACCAATGGTGGTTTCACTTTCATCAACAACAATGGTGAAACACTACAGAGCCGGAAAATGACCAAATTTCAAGGTTCAATAAAATCATATGTGTCAAAGTCACGTTCGCATCGGACGTCATCGGAAACCAGACACACTTTCGATTAGAAGTGTTAATGCCACAAAGTTCATAATCAAATTAGGGTCTCAAGCTTAAAAGTTTCAGCTATTATTATATTTTTCTGCTGAAATGTTGGAGCTTATTGTTAATTGTTATTTCTTTTTGCATACGAAACACAAACACGGACACTGACACATCAACACTGATTAAACGTGTTTACTTGTGTTGGCGTGGACATGTCTTCCATCTGAAGTGTCGATGCTACACTCTCTGCTTTAGTTGGCGTCGAAGGCAGATATTTGTAGATATATTTTTTGGTTTTTTTGGAATTTATAGTTTTTAACCGTAACTAGTTAGAAAAGAAGAATGAAAATTTTCTAGACGAAAGTCAGCCCTTTTCATATATTTGAGGCATGTTAGGATTAAAGTTAGCTATATTAGTTTGATCAAGCCTCATTTTATAAAATCAAGTTTGATTAAAATGAGTCAGCTCTAGCGTTGTTTATGTTTGGGACCCTTGTCAAAAGCATGTATGATGAAAGGTAATTCATTTAGATATAATAGTTATTGAAAGTACTTTTGGATATGTAATTACCAAAAAAATCGCATTACTGCAACAACATAATATATGTTCAAATGGTAAATGGAACAACTCAAACGGCAAGAGGAGAATGAAAAAGTATCAGGGTCCATACAAACGTATGTTTTATAGGAAAGTACTTTAGCTCTGAATGTATTCTGACAAATTCAAACCAAACATGCCCTTAATGTTGTTACTTTTGTATCGTAGGGGAAGAAAAAGGAGGGAAATGCTGCCAAATTTGTAATTTCTGGCATTACTGATCTGTTGTCATTCGGAAAATGCATCTATATAATGTGTTGAAGTGTTACTACTTCGATTTTTACGTTGGCTTTTGCAAATATTAGGAAACTAAGCATTTCAAAAGCTGTAACACCCCGGCAGCCTAAGAAAAAGGTCAAGGGAACTCATCAGACTTATTACCATTTGAAAGATGTTAGCTTTCTTTATCGTGAACCTTTGCTGGAAGAACATAGAACAATTAGAGTGCATGACAGAAAAATAAAGAAAGCCGAGACAAAGAAAAACTACGAACGTACAGACAGGTTACGGGAGAAAACACCAAAACCAAAAATATATATGATATTTGATTGTGTCAATGCACGCATAATTTTTCCGATAGAAACTTATATGGTAGGAGTGTCCTATATTATATTCTGAGAAAATTTGTTTTTTCTTCAAGGGATATCTTCTTGTGGAATCACAAATCCACACATCCTTTTTTCTTTTCATTTTGTTTGATTAATTTGTTTCTAATTGAAATTTTAATTGCTAAACGTTAAAAACCTAAAATTTTTCTTTTTTTAACAGCACTCCTCCACCTTACTTGTCACCTTTTGTTAACTACGATGAAGAAGGTTACATTCCCGACAATGCAAAGACTATTAGCCACTTGTAAGCTGCTGCGAGAAAGGAATTTCTTCCGCTTCCTAGTGTTGGAAAAGAAGATTCACTTCACGGTGCTCTTGCATATACTTCAGCAGATTTTAATGTCGATACTGATATAAGTTTACTTGTGATGTTTCGTAAACTTTTTCAATCTCCTTATGCATGCTTGAGTTGCTTACTTCTTTATCCTCTGCCTAAATGATTGATGGGTTAAGTCTTTACAATTGGTTCTGAATTTCTTCAACTTTGTTTATTACTTATTTTGTTGTAAATCTGTTATTCAGACATCTAAAAAGTGCAATTAGAATGAGACTGATCGCATCAAACAGCAGAAAATGAAATTAGATGAAGCTAAGAACCAATGGAATTGAAGACTCTAGCTATGACTTCATTTTTGGTATTGAAATTAAGGCAAGAGAAATGTGTTTCAATTTTAAGGTAGAAAAAGCCTTATAGCTCAAAGAGCTCGTGCAAGTGACTTTGTATTTATCGTATCACAAAGAGATTAGCGGGGCTCAAAAATTTGACATGTTTGGCGCGGGCTGGGGGTCCTATATTTTGTAGGTACAAATTCCACGAGATATCTTACATAAATATTTTCCAGATGTCAAAGCTTGACATCTGACACAATTTTACGGTTTCCGAAATTTTAATAATTTTTTCTCTCTTCATGGGAAAAGACCAACATGAATGTGTGCAACTGCAATTGCAAACCACATAATTTTATCTTTAAGAGTTTGAACAATTCTCATAAATCTTGATCATATTTTTGTTTTATTTTGTCTTATACATGCCCATTTATATTTTTGTTCTTAACTTTTAGTTTTGTTACACTACGTTGGTCTATCGATTTTGAGCAAAGAAATATAACACTATAAATATAAACAAGTCAGCTCTAGTTTTCTCTCTCTAGGTTTTCGTTTCTTCATTGAGGGGTGGTTTTGGATCAATTATTGACTTGAAATCACCTTTCTTCATCTTTTTCTCTTTATTTCAATCTAAATAAGTGATTTTCACATAGATCTAGATTTTTTTTCTTTGCAATTTCATCATCTAAGTGTGGTGATTTGTTGTTCGTCGTCTTGTGCGGCGTTGTTTGATTTTCCATCTTCATGCGGTGTTCAATTGATTCATATTGAAAGATCGATTGTTCAATCAAAGATTTGGGCGTCAACGTTGCAGATCCGGAGGCAATGGATATTCCGGTCACTTTAATTTCATCATATATTTTTGTAGGCATTATGCCGTTATATGCTATTAACTTGGATGCTGTGACTTTGTTCGCAGATTCATCCTTTACGTTTTTAGCGATGTTGAATGATGTAATCTCTCGATTTGAATGAATGAATATCATTTTGTTTTTTTAAAAAAAAAAAACACTACAAATATAATTAACACATATTTTTTTTGAAGAATAACACATATTTTATTTAATAAGACAACATGCTATCTTATCACACATATTACTCCATATATTAATTAATTCTCTTGATCAATGATTTATTCCATGAACATATAAAATCTAGCTAGATTATTTATTTATGTAGGAGATGATCATAATTTATACATGCACCAATACATGTACAGTCACAAACACATTTCTGCTTTTTGCAATAACCTCCTCTCCAGCCTTCTCCTCTCCTGCAACCATAGTCACATTCTTGTTTGCGAGATGAACCAATACATGCACCCCTGAAGTGCTGATTTGGTGTCTCACTCGATAGGTAACAAAATTACTATTTTAAATTAATTTGCATATGATAGAAAAACTTTTTTATTATTAGTATATTATTTTTTTGACAAAATTATTATTATTATTATTATTATTAAGGTCTTGCTAACCATTGCCCTCGGGGCAATGATTAAGGAAGCCAAAAGTAGCATGTCTGCATTGGTTTCAACAATATTTTGACTTTTAAAAAGTTAAATTTATCACTTTTCATCATTTTCCAATGCTATATTTCTATTTTTTTCTAAATAGAAAAAAAATTGTTGCATCAAATTTAAGATTTGTTTTTATGTTTTCCTTCTTCAATTCATAAGGGAAGATGGCCATAGTGATATATAATTTGATCGAGAGAAAAGTAAATTTTACCAAGATTATTTCAATTAGAATTTACAATCAAGTATTTAAAAATCTGATTGAAAGTGTCAAGCAATCATGAATAATCATATATATATATATATATATATATATGTATATGTACATACATATATAGATATATTCATTCTCTCAAAAAAAATATATGTATATATATTTATAATTACTGAACTGAAAAATTATTCTTTAAAAATCGTAAACATATAAAAATTAAACTCTAAATTATAGCTTGCATACATGTTTTTATTTTCTAATAAAAAGTATTGTACTAAAAAATGGTTTTATGAGTTAAACACAATGACTAAAATACAAAATGATATCCCAAATTACTATAATATAAACTTACGAGCAGCTAAGAGAACAATGAGAAAGAAGCACAAGCTAGCAAGTGTTTTCCTCTCCATCACCTTTTTTTGTCTTCTAAAAAAATGTAAGTGGTTATGTGCTATCACATTGTTGATAGATGTAGCCAATTTATAGAACCCCAAAAATTGAAAAAGTATTCCCACCAAAAAATTTAAATTGTGATCAGAACTATATTTAATCACTAATTCTTGTTTGAAAAGTCGCCATGAATGTGACCCATACCATCCCTAATAGGTTTCAAATTTTTAAGACATAATATCTATTAGGTACCTCATTTGAGAGAGAAGTTTTTTGAGTCTTACAAGACTCAATGTCTCATTTAAAACCTCAATGTTAAGTAAGATCCATATTTCTTTTAATATTGACAAATTGAAATGTAGTGATATGAATTTATTAATAGTTGATGAGTGAGTCCCATTTAAAAAATGAGAAATGATTGTATGCACGACAATAACACACGACAACAAGCACGAATGTTTAATGACCCTTGGATATATGAAGCATATAGCACTAGATTAATTTTCTCTCCCCCCATGTATTGTATGCGAGGCGCTCTATACATGTCGTGTGTTCGTAGGCAAAAGAGAGTTGTGTCATATAACACCTCTCTTAAAAAAATGTTTTAATTACTCTTTTGGTCCCTTAACTTATTTTTTGATTTCGTTTTGGTCCCTTAACCTAATTTTTGGTTTCGTTTTGGTCCCTTAACTATTAAAAGTTTCGTTTTGGTCCTTTAACTTACTTTTTGGTTTCGTTTTGGTCCCTTAACTCTTCCTCTGTCAACCTTCCTAGTACGACAAGAATCCTCTTCAACTTCACTCTTTCTAAGATGATTTCCCTTATACGCGTACTCACCGAAAGGATTGTTGACATACGCAAACTCGTTGAAAGAATTGCCCACATCTTTGAATTCTTACTTTCCATTCTTCCTTGTGTAACAGAAAAATTTGAATTTAAAAAGTAAGAAAGAAAACTAAAAAAAACCACCCAACAAGTAAATAGAGGCCGTGTTCAGTAACACCGACAATTCAGATCAAAGACGTGTTCGGTGTCTGACACCAATAAACATAATAACTGACGAAGAAGGAATAAAAGAGAGACAGAATAATATAAAAAAGAAAAACATGAGACAAAAAAGAGATGTGTTTCAATGAAATCAATACCTAACACCACCGAAATGTTTCTGTCACCACTAATCACTAAGATTTTGATCTGGAAATGAGCTAAATGGGTCAGGTCAGAAATGGAGAGAGAGAGTGCGCGCGCTGGAAAGTGTAAAGGCAGTAGTGATGAGAATGAGAAATGGTTTAAGCTATGAACCTTACCTACCTACCTACTAACCAATTTATTTTCTTTTATAACTTCTTTTTTATTTTCATCTTAAAAAAAACCTTTTGAAATTTTAATTGTCTAAATGTTAAAAACGTAAAATGTTCCTCCACCACACTTGCAATTTTGTTAACTACGATGAAGAAGGCTACATTCTCGACTATGGAAATTTTGCTAACTACGATGAAGAAGGCTACATTCTCGACTATGGAAAGACTATCAACTTGCAAGCTGCTGCCATAAAGGAATTTCTTCTGCTTTATGGTGTTGGAAAAGAAGAATCACTTCAGGGTTCTATTACATATACTTCGGTAGATTCTAATGTCGAAAAAGAAACATCTTGTGTGGTACAGACCGGAGAATCAACAACGAATGGCCAAGAAAATATCGATACTGAAATGAGTTTATTTGAGATGTCTAATAAAAATAGAAAGATATTCGAACCATGAAGGTAAACTTTTCCATCTCCTTATGCATACTTGAGTTGCTTACTTCTTTATCCTCTACATAAATGGTTGCAAAGTGATTGACGGGTTAAATCTTTACCATTGATTTTGAATTTCTTCAACTTTGTTTATTACTTATTTTGTTGTAAATCTGTTACAGATATCTAATAAGCGCAAGCGGAATGAGACTGATCGCATCAAACAGCGGAAAATGAAATTACATGAAGCAAAGGGTCAAAGGAGTTGAATAATCTAGCAATGACTTCATTTTTGGTATTGAAATTAAGGCAAGAGGAATGTGTTTCAATTTTAAGGTAGAAAAAGCCTTATAGCTCAAAGAGCTCATGCAAGTGACTTTGTATTTGTTGTATCAAAATGAGATTAGCGGGGGCTAAAAAATTTGACTTGTTTGGCGAGGGCCGAGGGTCCTATATTTTTTAGTTACAAATTCCACGGGGTATCTTAGATAAATATTTTCCAGATGTCAAGTTGTCAAAACTTGACATCTGACACAATTTTACAGTTTCTGAAATTTTAATAATTTTTTCTCTCTTCTTGGAATAAGACCAACATGAATGTGTGCAACTGCAATTGCAAACCACATAATTTTATGTCAAGAGTTTGAATTCTCAGAAATCTTGTTCATATTTTTTTGTATTTTGTCTAATACATGTCCATTTATATTTTTTGAGATAATTTTTATAGAGACAGATACAGACTTCCTTCTTTCCGTTATCCTTAGGTCTCTAGCTTTGTTTTTGGCTTTTTGTTTTCTGTTTAATAAAATTTTCCAGTTTATTTGATTTTTCTATGTATTATAGGTACCCAAGATTTGTGGACCCACTTGGATAACTGGACGACTATCTTACAATGGTAAATCTCTTTGGAGCATTACCTGCGTCAAAGAGCAAGAAAATTGATGTAGATCTTGTACACAAAATCCGAAGGTATATAATACTTGGAATTTGTAAAAAATTTGATCATTATTTGTAACTTCTATATTTCCTTTAAGAAAGTGCAAATTTGAAGACAGTAATATCCTATCTTCTTCACAATGAACCTGGTGCACGGATGCACCTGGTTTAAGACTTAGCCGTGAAGATGAAGAGGATCAAGATACAAGAGAATGTAAAAATCTCTTCAAAAATCTCAAATTCTTCTTGATTAGGGAGGTAAGACCTTTTGATAGTCTTGACAAACACAATTATTTGAAAGTATTGTTTCTGTCATAATTGGGAAGTATGAGACACATTATTTTCCTAATTTTATTTCAAGTTTCTTTTCAAATTAAATTTATAAGAAAGTAAAAAAATTAATAATATGGGGATGTTGTGCACGTAACACAACAAAGATTATTAGACTTTTTTATTGATGCTATATCTCTTGAACTTATTTATGAAATCATTTATATGATTGATTTCTATGTCATTATTTGCACTGTTTTGGCCTAATTACTCCAGTACAAAGGGAATCATTGTTTTTTGTTATTCTTGCGTTTCTTTTGTTAACAGGACTCCTCCACCTCACTTGTCACCTTTTGTTAACTACGATGAAGAAGGCTACATTTCCGACAATGCAAAGACTATCAACCACTTGCAATCTGCTGCCACAGAGGAATTTCTTCCGCTTCCTGGTGTTGGAAAAGACGATTCACTTCAGGGTGCTATTACATATATTTCAGCAGATTCTAATGTTGAAAAAGAAATATCTTCTAGTGTGGTACAGACCGAAGAATCAACAACGAATGGCCAAGAAAATGTCGATACTGATATGAGTTTACTTGTGATGTCTCGTAAAAATATTAAGATATTCGAAGCCATGAGGTAAACTTTTTCAATTTCCTTGCATACTTGAGTTGCTTACTTCTTTATTCTTTGTATAAATGGTTGCAAGTGATTGATGGGTTAAGTCTTTACAATTGGTTCTGAATTTCTTCAAATTTGTTTATTAGTTATTTTGTTGGATATTTGTTATTCAGATATCTAATAAGCGCAAGCAGAATGAGACTGATCACATCAACAGCGGAAAATGAAATTAGATGATGCTAAGGGTCAAAGAAGTTGAAGACTCTAGCTATGACTTCATTTTTGGTATTGAAATTAAGGCAAGATGAATGTGTTTTAATTTTAAGGTAGAAAAAGCCTTATAGCTCAAAGAGTTCATGCAAGCGACTTTGTTTTTATTGAATCATAAAGAGATTAGCGGGGGCTCAAAAATTTGATTTGTTAGGCACGGGCCGGGGGTCCTATATTTTTTCGGTACAAATTCCACGGGATATCTTATATAAATGTTTTCTAGATGTCAAAACTCTTAGTTTAGTTGTTAATTCAAGTTTACATTAGTGATAATCATGTTTAGGTTGATTAATCACACTTTGATTTTAGTTTGTTTTGAAGTTTGTTACAACTTTGTTAGAGTATGTGCTTCAAGTAACCTAACACATGCTTGTATATAAGCTCATTCCTTGTACAATTTTTCATATCTCAATAATACAATTCATTTTATCAATTCTATTCACTTGCTCTTTCTTCTCATCCTCTCTAATTCACAAAATCATCAAAACTAGAAAAACCTAGAAACCCTAATAACTATTTCTGTTATTTTTGTTTGTTGAACAATGCTTCCATTGCTGCGCTAACAAACACTTGACACCTGACACAGTTTTACGGTTTCCGAAATTTTAATCATTTTTTCTCTCTTCTTGGAATATGACCAACATGAATGTGCGCAACTGCAATTGCAAACCACATATTTTTGTTGTATTTTGTCGAATACATGTCCATTTATATTTTTGTTCTTAACTCTTAATTAGTTTTGTTACACTACGTTGGTCTATAAATTTTGAACAAAGAAATATAACACTACAAACATAATTAACACATATTTTATTTAACAGCGATGCTATACATCCCAAGGTGAAAAATCATGAAGAGGAATGCTAGGGTCACACCTTCTAACATACCCTTTTAATACACTCCAATCAAGATAAGCCATGTAGTCCACTTTTTTATTTTCTTTACAGCTACCGGTTTCACTTTATGAACATTTATTTTATTTTTTATTTTTTGGAGTTTAATATCTATCTTCTTCGCTCGACCTTCTCCAAGACCAAGTTCTTGTATGTCCCGAAGGAATTGTCGCTTTTCACCCAAATTAAATCAAAAGGAAAATAAAAAATTGGATGAGGTGACCTATTGGAGTGTGTTAAATGGTGAGTTAGAGGGTGTGACCCTAGCATTCCTCAAATCGTGAAACGGCCGCGAAACACTATTCAGCCAATTTAATAAAGATATTATGTTGCCACATCATTCTGGAAATCCTCACGATGCAATGTCTTGCTATGATAATCATTTCCGTTTATTTAATAAGACAACATGCTATCTTGTCACACATATTACTCTATATATTAATTAATTCTCTTCTCACTCAAGGGAAGAGAATTGATCAATGATTTATTCCATAAACATAATCTAGCTATGAATCATACTATAACTAGATTATTTATTTATGTAGGAGATGTTCAACAGTCACAAACACATTTCTGATTTTTGCAAGAACCACCATACCAGCCTCCTACTCTCCTGCAATCATGGTCACATTCTTCGTTGTCGCCAGATACAGCAATACATGCACTCTTGAAGTTACGATTTCGTGTCTTACAAGGCACAATTTGCGCCACTACTTCTGCAATTTCCAAAAGAACAATATTATTTTTCATAAGCAATATATCTTCAACACTCGATAGTTAACAAAATTACATTTGCACATGATAGAAAAACTTTTTTATTATTAGTATATTATGTTACATATGTTTGTTTGATATGAAATAAATACTATGAAGAAAACATTAGCTAATTATTTCTATTGAAGATAAATTTGTAAAAGCAAAATCAATTGCCATTGAAGCATAGATTCCCGTAATTTATTTCTATTCAAGATAATTATTGGTAAAGGATAATTAATTATCTTGAAGACAAATTTATAAGATCAACCACAATAGAGCACGCCACATTGGGTGCTTAATGTGGGGCACTGGTTAAGGAGTAATAAATTATCAGATCCCCATTGTTTTATCTTTATTAAAGTGAGAAATAAGTTAAGTAATTTCCTTCAAAAAAAAGTCAAATAATTAAAATAAGAAAAATGTGCATTCAATACACTATCAAATTTCCTATTTTGTGATACAAGCATGGAATTTCTACACATTTGATGATTTTGTATTTGATATTTTTTTGAGAAGTTGTATTTGATATTTTAATTGGTTATGTTTTACCTTTGGAATTGTTAATTTATTTTAGACTTTATTTTAATTGAATATGTTGCTAATTATGCATAGGCTTTCCGTGAATTGGTTTGAAAGAAAAAAATGATTCACAACAAATTGACGGAAAGGAAAATTGGTTTGAGTAAAATCCACGAAAAAAAAAATTGTTAATTAATGAAAAGGATACAAGAATGTAAATATGTAATGGAAAAGGAAATTTGACCGAGTATTAAATACAACTTTTTTATTTTAATTAATTAAAATATTTATCACTTTAATTGAAGTAAAACAAATGAAATCTGTTCATTTATTACTCCTTAACCAGTGCCCCGGGGTCCCGTACCTTGCATATTTTATGCATTGACCATACCAACTGAGTTAAGCTCACGATGACAACAACACCAAATTTGTAAAAGCAAAATCAATTGCCACTGAAGCATAGATTCCAGTAATTTATTTCTCTTCAAGATAATGATTTGTGAAAGATAATTAATTCTCTTGAAGATAAATTTATAATATCAGAGTCAACCTTTTAGATTCTCGTGATTTATTTAAGATACTCCTTTTGTCTCAAATTATACGTCCCTTTGAAGAAGAAATTATTTTTCGTTTTACAATAATAATAAAACATTAATGTTACTTTTCTATTATATCATTAGCTATTTATTACTCTCTCTTCTTTCAATTATTTAATTTATCTTTCTTATACTATTTATTAAGGACAATTTTGTAAAATAACTAATAATATCTCTTTTCCATACAAAATGAATTACATTTCTTAATACATGCAAAATAACTAAAGAACAGAGGGTGTATAATTTTTAGGGATAAAGATAGTAAATAGAAAGAAAAAAAATTGTTACATCAAATTTAAGATTTGTTTTTATGTTTTCCTCCTTCAATTCTTAAGGGAAGAGGGCCATAGTGATATATAATTTGATCGAGAGGTAAGTGAATTTTGCCAAGATGATTTCAATTAGAATTTACAATCATATTATCTAAAATGGTTTATTATTAACTGAATCTTATTATTAACCACATTTGATCTAAGTATTTAAAAATTTGATTGAAATAGTGTCAAACAATCATGAATAATATGTGTCAATTTAGAATTACTAACCTGATAAAATATTCTTTAAAAATCGTAAACATATAAAAATTGAACTCTAAATTATAGCTTGCATACATGTTTTTATTTTCAAATAAAAAGTATTGTAATAAAATGGTTTTATTTGTTAAACATAATGACTAAAATACAAAATCATATCCCAAATTACTATAATATAAACTTACGAGCAGCTAAGAGAACAATGAGAAAGAAGCACAAGCTAGCAAGTGTTTTCCTCTCCATCACCTTTTTTTGTCTTCTAAAAAAATGTAAGTGGTTATGTGCTATCACATTGTTGATAGATGTAGCCAATTTATAGAACCCCAAAAATTGAAAAAGTATTCCCACCATCAATTTAAATTGTGATCAGAACTATATTTAATCACTAATTCTTGTTTGAAAAGTCACCATGAATGTGACCCGAACCATCCCTAACAGGTTTCAAACTTTTAAGACTTGGTAGCCAATTCAAGAGAATTTTTTATTTTTTGAGTCTTCAAGACTCAATGTCTCATTTAAACCTCAATGTTAGGTAAGATTCACATTTTTTTTAATATTGAAAAATTGAAATATAGTGATATTTATTTATTAATAGTTGATTAGTGAATATTCTTGCTAAAAGTGATAAGACCGCAATTCTTACTTTACTAAATTGCTCCACAAATTAAGAATTTCCATTTTAAATGTTAGTAAATTTTAGTAATAAATTATAGTAATAAATTGTGTCCATTTTAAATGTTGTCGGTCCAATAAAATAGCCAACATTTTTTTTTAATTACCTTAGACCGATAATAAATTTTAGTAATATTTTATTGGATCTGATATGTTTTCTTCTTTCAAAGATCACATCAAATTCTTTAGGCTTATTATTAATTGATCATTAGGCGGCCGAATAGTGAGTTTCCAAACTTATTTTTTATCCCAAACTCTCCTAATCACCTCTTCAAAACCTGGAAAGAAGCATTAGTCCTGACTCAAACCTTACATATCACCATCCAAATAAAAATGTCACCAATGGTGGTTTCACTTTCATCAACAACAATGGTGAAACACTACAGAGCCGGAAAATGACCAAATTTCAAGGTTCAATAAAATCATATGTGTCAAAGTCACGTTCGCATCGGACGTCATCGGAAACCAGACACACTTTCGATTAGAAGTGTTAATGCCACAAAGTTCATAATCAAATTAGGGTCTCAAGCTTAAAAGTTTCAGCTATTATTATATTTTTCTGCTGAAATGTTGGAGCTTATTGTTAATTGTTATTTCTTTTTGCATACGAAACACAAACACGGACACTGACACATCAACACTGATTAAACGTGTTTACTTGTGTTGGCGTGGACATGTCTTCCATCTGAAGTGTCGATGTCGATGCCACACTCTCTGCTTTAGTTGGCGTCGAAGGCAGATATTTGTAGATATATTTTTTGGTTTTTTTGGAATTTATAGTTTTTAACCGTAACTAGTTAGAAAAGAAGAATGAAAATTTTCTAGACGAAAGTTAGCCCTTTTCATATATTTGAGGCATGTTAGGATTAAAGTTAGCTATATTAGTTTGATCAAGCCTCATTTTATAAAATCAAGTTTGATTAAAATGAGTCAGCTCTAGCGTTGTTTATGTTTGGGACCCTTGTCAAAAGCATGTATGATGAAAGGTAATTCATTTAGATATAATAGTTATTGAAAGTACTTTTGGATATGTAATTACCAAAAAAATCGCATTACTGCAACAACATAATATATGTTCAAATGGTAAATGGAACAACTCAAACGGCAAGAGGAGAATGAAAAAGTATCAGGGTCCATACAAACGTATGTTTTATAGGAAAGTACTTTAGCTCTGAATGTATTCTGACAAATTCAAACCAAACATGCCCTTAATGTTGTTACTTTTGTATCGTAGGGGAAGAAAAGGAGGGAAATGCTGCCAAATTTGTAATTTCTGGCATTACTGATCTGTTGTCATTCGGAAAATGCATCTATATAATGTGTTGAAGTGTTACTACTTCGATTTTTACGTTGGCTTTTGCAAATATTAGGAAACTAAGCATTTCAAAAGCTGTAACACCCCGGCAGCCTAAGAAAAAGGTCAAGGGAACTCATCAGACTTATTACCATTTGAAAGATGTTAGCTTTCTTTATCGTGAACCTTTGCTGGAAGAACATAGAACAATTAGAGTGCATGACAGAAAAATAAAGAAAGCCGAGACAAAGAAAAACTACGAACGTACAGACAGGTTACGGGAGAAAACACCAAAACCAAAAATATATATGATATTTGATTGTGTCAATGCACGCATAATTTTTCCGATAGAAACTTATATGGTAGGAGTGTCCTATATTATATTCTGAGCAAATTTGTTTTTTCTTCAAGGGATATCTTCTTGTGGAATCACAAATCCACACATCCTTTTTTCTTTTCATTTTGTTTGATTAATTTGTTTCTAATTGAAATTTTAATTGCTAAACGTTAAAAACCTAAAATTTTTCTTTTGTTAACAGCACTCCTCCACCTTACTTGTCACCTTTTGTTAACTACGATGAAGAAGGCTACATTCCTGAGAATGCAAAGACTATTAACCACTTGCAAGCTGCTGCGAGAAAGGAATTTCTTCCGCTTCCTAGTGTTGGAAAAGAAGATTCACTTCACGGTGCTCTTGCATATACTTCAGCAGATTTTAATGTCGATACTGATATAAGTTTACTTGTGATGTTTCGTAAACTTTTTCAATCTCCTTATGCATGCTTGAGTTGCTTACTTCTTTATCCTCTGCCTAAATGATTGATGGGTTAAGTCTTTACAATTGGTTCTGAATTTCTTCAACTTTGTTTATTACTTATTTTGTTGTAAATCTGTTATTCAGACATCTAAAAAGTGCAATTAGAATGAGACTGATCGCATCAAACAGCAGAAAATGAAATTAGATGAAGCTAAGAACCAATGGAGTTGAAGACTCTAGCTATGACTTCATTTTTGGTATTGAAATTAAGGCAAGAGAAATGTGTTTCAATTTTAAGGTAGAAAAAGCCTTATAGCTCAAAGAGCTCGTGCAAGTGACTTTGTATTTATCGTATCACAAAGAGATTAGCGGGGCTAAAAAATTTGACATGTTTGGCGCGGGCTGGGGGTCCTATATTTTGTAGGTACAAATTCCACGAGATATCTTACATAAATATTTTCCAGATGTCAAAGCTTGACATCTGACACAATTTTACGGTTTCCGAAATTTTAATAATTTTTTCTCTCTTCATGGAAAAAGACCAACATGAATGTGTGCAACTGCAATTGCAAACCACATAATTTTATCTTTAAGAGTTTGAACAATTCTCATAAATCTTGATCATATTTTTGTTTTATTTTGTCTTATACATGCCCATTTATATTTTTGTTCTTAACTTTTAGTTTTGTTACACTACGTTGGTCTATCGATTTTGAGCAAAGAAATATAACACTATAAATATAAACAAGTCAGCTCTAGTTTTCTCTCTCTAGGTTTTCGTTTCTTCATTGAGGGGTGGTTTTGGATCAATTATTGACTTGAAATCACCTTTCTTCATCTTTTTCTCTTTATTTCAATCTAAATAAGTGATTTTCACATAGATCTTGATTTTTTTTCTTTGCAATTTCATCATCTAAGTGTGGTGATTTGTTGTTCGTCGTCTTGTGCGGCGTTGTTTGATTTTCCATCTTCATGCGGTGTTCAATTGATTCATATTGAAAGATCGATTGTTCAATCAAAGATTTGGGCGTCAACGTTGCAGATCCGGAGGCAATGGATATTCCGGTCACTTTAATTTCATCATATATTTTTGTAGGCATTATGCCGTTATATGCTATTAACTTGGATGCTGTGACTTTGTTCGCAGATTCATTCTTTACGTTTTTAGCGGTGTTGAATGATGTAATCTCTCGATTTGAATGAATGAATATCATTTTGTTTTTTTTTTTTAAAAAAACACTACAAATATAATTAACACATTTTTTTTTTTGAAGAATAACACATATTTTATTTAATAAGACAACATGCTATCTTATCACACATATTACTCCATATATTAATTAATTCTCTTGATCAATGATTTATTCCATGAACATATAAAAAAGTGCTGATTTGGTGTCTCACTCGATAGGTAACAAAATTACTATTTTAAATTAATTTGCATATGATAGAAAAACTTTTTTATTATTAGTATATTATTTTTTTTGACAAAATTATTATTATTATTATTAGGGTCTTGCTAACCATTACCCTCGGGGCAATGATTAAGGAAGCCAAAAGTAGCATGTCTGTATTAGTTTCAACAATATTTTGACTTTTAAAAAGTTAAATTTATCACTTTTCATCATTTTCTAATGCTATATTTCTATTTTTTTCTAAATAGAAAAAAAATTGTTGCATCAAATTTAAGATTTGTTTTTATGTTTTCCTTCTTCAATTCATAAGGAAGATGGCCATAGTGATATATAATTTGATCGAGAGAAAAGTAAATTTTACCAAGATTATTTCAATTAGAATTTACAATCAAGTATTTAAAAATCTGATTGAAAGTGTCAAGCAATCATGAATAATCATATATATATATATATATATATATATATATATATATATATATATATATATATTCATTCTCTCAAAAAAAATATATGTATATATATTTATAATTACTGAACTGATAAATTATTCTTTAAAAATCGTAAACATATAAAAATTAAACTCTAAATTATAGCTTGCATACATGTTTTTATTTTCTAATAAAAAGTATTGTACTAAAAAATGGTTTTATGAGTTAAACACAATGACTAAAATACAAAATGATATCCCAAATTACTATAATATAAACTTACGAGCAGCTAAGAGAAAAATGAGAAAGAAGCACAAGCTAGCAAGTGTTTTCCTCTCCATCACCTTTTTTTGTCTTCTAAAAAAATGTAAGTGGTTATGTGCTATCACATGGTTGATAGATGTAGCCAATTTATAGAACCCCAAAAATTGAAAAAGTATTCCCACCAACAATTTAAATTGTGATCAGAACTATATTTAATCACTAATTCTTGTTTGAAAAGTCGCCATGAATGTGACCCATACCATCCCTAATAGGTTTCAAATTTTAAGACTTAATATCTATTAGGTACCTCATTTGAGAGAGAAGTTTTTGAGTCTTACAAGACTCAATGTCTCATTTAAAACCTCAATGTTAAGTAAGATCCATATTTCTTTTAATATTGACAAATTGAAATGTAGTGATATGAATTTATTAATAGTTGATGAGTGAGTCCCATTTAAAAAATGAGAAATGATTGTATGCACGACAATAACACACGACAACAAGCACGAATGTTTAATGACCCTTGGATATATGAAGCATATAGCACTAGATTAATTTTTCTCCCCCCATGTATTGTATGTGAGGCGCTCTATACATGTCGTGTGTTCGTAGGCAAAAGAGAGTTGTGTCATATAACACCTCTCTTAAAAAATGTTTTAATTACTCTTTTGGTCCCTTAACTTATTTTTTGATTTCGTTTTGGTCCCTTAACCTAATTTTTGGTTTCGTTTTGGTCCCTTAACTATTAAAAGTTTCGTTTTGGTCCTTTAACTTACTTTTTGGTTTCGTTTTGGTCCCTTAACTCTTCCTCTGTCAACCTTCCTAGTACGACAAGAATCCTCTTCAACTTCACTCTTTCTAAGATGATTTCCCTTATACGCGTACTCACCGAAAGGATTGTTGACATACGCAAACTCGTTGAAAGAATTGCCCACATCTTTGAATTCTTACTTTCCATTCTTCCTTGTGTAACAGAAAAATTTGAATTTAAAAAGTAAGAAAGAAAACTAAAAAAAACCACCCAACAAGTAAATAGAGGCCGTGTTCAGTAACACCGACAATTCAGATCAAAGACGTGTTCGGTGTCTGACACCAATAAACATAATAACTAACGAAGAAGGAATAAAAGAGAGACAGAATAATATAAAAAAGAAAAACATGAGACAAAAAGAGATGTGTTTCAATGAAATCAATACCTAACACCACCGAAATGTTTCTGTCACCACTAATCACTAAGATTTTGATCTGGAAATGAGCTAAATGGGTCAGGTCAGAAATGGAGAGAGAGAGTGCGCGCGCTGGAAAGTGTAAAGGCAGTAGTGATGAGAATGAGAAATGGTTTAAGCTATGAACCTTACCTACCTACCTACTAACCAATTTATTTTCTTTTATAACTTCTTTTTTATTTTCATCTTAAAAAAAACCTTTTGAAATTTTAATTGTCTAAATGTTAAAAACTTAAAATGTTCCTCCACCACACTTGCAATTTTGTTAACTACGATGAAGAAGGCTACATTCTCGACTATGGAAATTTTGCTAACTACGATGAAGAAGGCTACATTCTCGACTATGGAAAGACTATCAACCACTTGCAAGCTGCTGCCATAAAGGAATTTCTTCTGCTTTATGGTATTGGAAAAGAAGAATCACTTCAGGGTTCTATTACATATACTTCGGTAGATTCTAATGACGAAAAAGAAACATCTTGTGTGGTACAGACCGGAGAATCAACAACGAATGGCCAAGAAAATATCGATACTGAAATGAGTTTATTTGAGATGTGTAATAAAAATAGAAAGATATTCGAACCATGAAGGTAAACTTTTCCATCTCCTTATGCATACTTGAGTTGCTTACTTCTTTATCCTCTACATAAATGGTTGCAAAGTGATTGACGGGTTAAATCTTTACCATTGATTTTGAATTTCTTCAACTTTGTTTATTACTTATTTTGTTGTAAATCTGTTACAGATATCTAATAAGCGCAAGCGGAATGAGACTGATCGTGTCAAACAGCGGAAAATGAAATTACATGAAGCAAAGGGTCAAAGGAGTTGAATAATCTAGCAATGACTTCATTTTTGGTATTGAAATTAAGGCAAGAGGAATGTGTTTCAATTTTAAGGTAGAAAAAGCCTTATAGCTCAAAGAGCTCATGCAAGTGACTTTGTATTTGTTGTATCAAAATGAGATTAGCGGGGGCTAAAAAATTTGACTTGTTTGGCGAGGGCCGAGGGTCCTATATTTTTTAGTTACAAATTCCACGGGGTATCTTACATAAATATTTTCCAGATGTCAAGTTGTCAAAACTTGACATCTGACACAATTTTACAGTTTCTGAAATTTTAATAATTTTTCTCTCTTCTTGGAATAAGACCAACATGAATGTGTGCAACTGCAATTGCAAACCACATAATTTTATGTCAAGAGTTTGAATTCTCAGAAATCTTGTTCATATATATTTTTTTGTATTTTGTCTAATACATGTCCATTTATATTTTTTGAGATAATTTTTATAGAGACAGATACAGACTTCCTTCTTTCCGTTATCCTTAGGTCTCTAGCTTTGTTTTTGGCTTTTTGTTTTCTGTTTAATAAAATTTTCCAGTTTATTTGATTTTTCTATGTATTATAGGTACCCAAGATTTGTGGACCCACTTGGATAACTGGACGACTATCTTACAATGGTAAATCTCTTTGGAGCATTACCTGCGTCAAAGAGCAAGAAAATTGATGTAGATCTTGTACACAAAATCCGAAGGTATATAATACTTGGAATTTGTAAAAAATTTGATCATTATTTGTAACTTCTATATTTCCTTTAAGAAAGTGCAAATTTGAAGACAGTAATATCCTATCTTCTTCACAATGAACCTGGTGCACGGATGCACCTGGTTTAAGACTTAGCCGTGAAGATGAAGAGGATCAAGATACAAGAGAATGTAAAAATCTCTTCAAAAATCTCAAATTCTTCTTGATTAGGGAGGTAAGACCTTTTGATAGTCTTGACAAACACAATTATTTGAAAGTATTGTTTCTGTCATAATTGGGAAGTATGAGACACATTATTTTCCTAATTTTATTTCAAGTTTCTTTTCAAATTAAATTTATAAGAAAGTAAAAAAATTAATAATATGGGGATGTTGTGCACGTAACACAACAAAGATTATTAGACTTTTTTATTGATGCTATATCTCTTGAACTTATTTATGAAATCATTTATATGATTGATTTCTATGTCATTATTTGCACTGTTTTGGCCTAATTACTCCAGTACAAAGGGAATCATTGTTTTTTGTTATTCTTGCGTTTCTTTTGTTAACAGGACTCCTCCACCTCACTTGTCACCTTTTGTTAACTACGATGAAGAAGGCTACATTTCCGACAATGCAAAGACTATCAACCACTTGCAATCTGCTGCCACAGAGGAATTTCTTCCGCTTCCTGGTGTTGGAAAAGACGATTCACTTCAGGGTGCTATTACATATATTTCAGCAGATTCTAATGTTGAAAAAGAAATATCTTCTAGTGTGGTACAGACCGAAGAATCAACAACGAATGGCCAAGAAAATGTCGATACTGATATGAGTTTACTTGTGATGTCTCGTAAAAATATTAAGATATTCGAAGCCATGAGGTAAACTTTTTCAATTTCCTTGCATACTTGAGTTGCTTACTTCTTTATTCTTTGTATAAATGGTTGCAAGTGATTGATGGGTTAAGTCTTTACAATTGGTTCTGAATTTCTTCAAATTTGTTTATTAGTTATTTTGTTGGATATTTGTTATTCAGATATCTAATAAGCGCAAGCAGAATGAGACTGATCACATCAACAGCGGAAAATGAAATTAGATGATGCTAAGGGTCAAAGAAGTTGAAGACTCTAGCTATGACTTCATTTTTGGTATTGAAATTAAGGCAAGATGAATGTGTTTTAATTTTAAGGTAGAAAAAGCCTTATAGCTCAAAGAGTTCATGCAAGCGACTTTGTTTTTATTGAATCATAAAGAGATTAGCGGGGGCTCAAAAATTTGATTTGTTAGGCACGGGCCGGGGGGTCCTATATTTTTTCGGTACAAATTCCACGGGATATCTTATATAAATGTTTTCTAGATGTCAAAACTCTTAGTTTAGTTGTTAATTCAAGTTTACATTAGTGATAATCATGTTTAGGTTGATTAATCACACTTTGATTTTAGTTTGTTTTGAAGTTTGTTACAACTTTGTTAGAGTTTGTGCTTCAAGTAACCTAACACATGCTTGTATATAAGCTCATTCCTTGTACAATTTTTCATATCTCAATAATACAATTCATTTTATCAATTCTATTCACTTGCTCTTTCTTCTCATCCTCTCTAATTCACAAAATCATCAAAACTAGAAAAACCTAGAAACCCTAATAACTATTTCTGTTATTTTTGTTTGTTGAACAATGCTTCCATTGCTGCGCTAACAAACACTTGACACCTGACACAGTTTTACGGTTTCCGAAATTTTAATCATTTTTTCTCTCTTCTTGGAATATGACCAACATGAATGTGCGCAACTGCAATTGCAAACCACATATTTTTGTTGTATTTTGTCGAATACATGTCCATTTATATTTTTGTTCTTAACTCTTAATTAGTTTTGTTACACTACGTTGGTCTATAAATTTTGAACAAAGAAATATAACACTACAAACATAATTAACACATATTTTATTTAACAGCGATGCTATACATCCCAAGGTGAAAAATCATGAAGAGGAATGCTAGGGTCACACCTTCTAACATACCCTTTTAATACACTCCAATCAAGATAAGCCATGTAGTCCACTTTTTTATTTTCTTTACAGCTACCGGTTTCACTTTATGAACATTTATTTTATTTTTTATTTTTTGGAGTTTAATATCTATCTTCTTCGCTCGACCTTCTCCAAGACCAAGTTCTTGTATGTCCCGAAGGAATTGTCGCTTTTCACCCAAATTAAATCAAAAGGAAAATAAAAAATTGGATGAGGTGACCTATTGGAGTGTGTTAAATGGTGAGTTAGAGGGTGTGACCCTAGCATTCCTCAAATCGTGAAACGGCCGCGAAACACTATTCAGCCAATTTAATAAAGATATTATGTTGCCACATCATTCTGGAAATCCTCACGATGCAATGTCTTGCTATGATAATCATTTCCGTTTATTTAATAAGACAACATGCTATCTTGTCACACATATTACTCTATATATTAATTAATTCTCTTCTCACTCAAGGGAAGAGAATTGATCAATGATTTATTCCATAAACATAATCTAGCTATGAATCATACTATAACTAGATTATTTATTTATGTAGGAGATGTTCAACAGTCACAAACACATTTCTGATTTTTGCAAGAACCACCATACCAGCCTCCTACTCTCCTGCAATCATGGTCACATTCTTCGTCGTCGCCAGATACAGCAATACATGCACTCTTGAAGTTACGATTTCGTGTCTTACAAGGCACAATTTGCGCCACTACTTCTGCAATTTCCAAAAGAACAATATTATTTTTCATAAGCAATATATCTTCAACACTCGATAGTTAACAAAATTACATTTGCACATGATAGAAAAACTTTTTTATTATTAGTATATTATGTTACATATGTTTGTTTGATATGAAATAAATACTATGAAGAAAACATTAGCTAATTATTTCTATTGAAGATAAATTTGTAAAAGCAAAATCAATTGCCATTGAAGCATAGATTCCCGTAATTTATTTCTATTCAAGATAATTATTGGTAAAGGATAATTAATTATCTTGAAGACAAATTTATAAGATCAACCACAATAGAGCACGCCACATTGGGTGCTTAATGTGGGGCACTGGTTAAGGAGTAATAAATTATCAGATCCCCATTGTTTTATCTTTATTAAAGTGAGAAATAAGTTAAGTAATTTCCTTCAAAAAAAAGTCAAATAATTAAAATAAGAAAAATGTGCATTCAATACACTATCAAATTTCCTATTTTGTGATACAAGCATGGAATTTCTACACATTTGATGATTTTGTATTTGATATTTTTTTGAGAAGTTGTATTTGATATTTTAATTGGTTATGTTTTACCTTTGGAATTGTTAATTTATTTTAGACTTTATTTTAATTGAATATGTTGCTAATTATGCATAGGCTTTCCGTGAATTGGTTTGAAAGAAAAAATGATTCACAACAAATTGACGGAAAGGAAAATTGGTTTGAGTAAAATCCACGAAAAAAAAAAATTGTTAATTAATGAAAAGGATACAAGAATGTAAATATGTAATGGAAAAGGAAATTTGACCGAGTATTAAATACAACTTTTTTATTTTAATTAATTAAAATATTTATCACTTTAATTGAAGTAAAACAAATGAAATATGTTCATTTATTACTCCTTAACCAGTGCCCCGGGGTCCCGTACCTTGCATATTTTATGCATTGACCATACCAACTGAGTTAAGCTCACGATGACAACAACACCAAATTTGTAAAAGCAAAATCAATTGCCACTGAAGCATAGATTCCAGTAATTTATTTCTCTTCAAGATAATGATTTGTGAAAGATAATTAATTCTCTTGAAGATAAATTTATAATATCAGAGTCAACCTTTTAGATTCTCGTGATTTATTTAAGATACTCCTTTTGTCTCAAATTATACGTCCCTTTGAAGAAGAAATTATTTTTCGTTTTACAATAATAATAAAACATTAATGTTACTTTTTCTATTATATCATTAGCTATTTATTACTCTCTCTTCTTTCAATTATTTAATTTATCTTTCTTATACTATTTATTAAGGACAATTTTGTAAAATAACTAATAATATCTCTTTTCCATACAAAATGAATTACATTTCTTAATACATGCAAAATAACTAAAGAACAGAGGGTGTATAATTTTTAGGGATAAAGATAGTAAATAGAAAGAAAAAAATTGTTACATCAAATTTAAGATTTGTTTTTATGTTTTCCTCCTTCAATTCTTAAGGGAAGAGGGCCATAGTGATATATAATTTGATCGAGAGGTAAGTGAATTTTGCCAAGATGATTTCAATTAGAATTTACAATCATATTATCTAAAATGGTTTATTATTAACTGAATCTTATTATTAACCACATTTGATCTAAGTATTTAAAAATTTGATTGAAATAGTGTCAAACAATCATGAATAATATGTGTCAATTTAGAATTACTAACCTGATAAAATATTCTTTAAAAATCGTAAACATATAAAAATTGAACTCTAAATTATAGCTTGCATACATGTTTTTATTTTCAAATAAAAAGTATTGTAATAAAATGGTTTTATTTGTTAAACATAATGACTAAAATACAAAATCATATCCCAAATTACTATAATATAAACTTACGAGCAGCTAAGAGAACAATGAGAAAGAAGCACAAGCTAGCAAGTGTTTTCCTCTCCATCACCTTTTTTTGTCTTCTAAAAAAATGTAAGTGGTTATGTGCTATCACATTGTTGATAGATGTAGCCAATTTATAGAACCCCAAAAATTGAAAAAGTATTCCCACCATCAATTTAAATTGTGATCAGAACTATATTTAATCACTAATTCTTGTTTGAAAAGTCACCATGAATGTGACCCGAACCATCCCTAACAGGTTTCAAACTTTTAAGACTTGGTAGCCAATTCAAGAGAATTTTTTATTTTTTGAGTCTTCAAGACTCAATGTCTCATTTAAACCTCAATGTTAGGTAAGATTCACATTTTTTTTAATATTGAAAAATTGAAATATAGTGATATTTATTTATTAATAGTTGATTAGTGAATATTCTTGCTAAAAGTGATAAGACCGCAATTCTTACTTTACTAAATTGCTCCACAAATTAAGAATTTCCATTTTAAATGTTAGTAAATTTTAGTAATAAATTATAGTAATAAATTGTGTCCATTTTAAATGTTGTCGGTCCAATAAAATAGCCAACATTTTTTTTTAATTACCTTAGACCGATAATAAATTTTAGTAATATTTTATTGGATCTGATATGTTTTCTTCTTTCAAAGATCACATCAAATTCTTTAGGCTTATTATTAATTGATCATTAGGCGGCCGAATAGTGAGTTTCCAAACTTATTTTTTATCCCAAACTCTCCTAATCACCTCTTCAAAACCTGGAAAGAAGCATTAGTCCTGACTCAAACCTTACATATCACCATCCAAATAAAAATGTCACCAATGGTGGTTTCACTTTCATCAACAACAATGGTGAAACACTACAGAGCCGGAAAATGACCAAATTTCAAGGTTCAATAAAATCATATGTGTCAAAGTCACGTTCGCATCGGACGTCATCGGAAACCAGACACACTTTCGATTAGAAGTGTTAATGCCACAAAGTTCATAATCAAATTAGGGTCTCAAGCTTAAAAGTTTCAGCTATTATTATATTTTTCTGCTGAAATGTTGGAGCTTATTGTTAATTGTTATTTCTTTTTGCATACGAAACACAAACACGGACACTGACACATCAACACTGATTAAACGTGTTTACTTGTGTTGGCGTGGACATGTCTTCCATCTGAAGTGTCGATGCTACACTCTCTGCTTTAGTTGGCGTCGAAGGCAGATATTTGTAGATATATTTTTGGTTTTTTTGGAATTTATAGTTTTTAACCGTAACTAGTTAGAAAAGAAGAATGAAAATTTTCTAGACGAAAGTCAGCCCTTTTCATATATTTGAGGCATGTTAGGATTAAAGTTAGCTATATTAGTTTGATCAAGCCTCATTTTATAAAATCAAGTTTGATTAAAATGAGTCAGCTCTAGCGTTGTTTATGTTTGGGACCCTTGTCAAAAGCATGTATGATGAAAGGTAATTCATTTAGATATAATAGTTATTGAAAGTACTTTTGGATATGTAATTACCAAAAAAATCGCATTACTGCAACAACATAATATATGTTCAAATGGTAAATGGAACAACTCAAACGGCAAGAGGAGAATGAAAAAGTATCAGGGTCCATACAAACGTATGTTTTATAGGAAAGTACTTTAGCTCTGAATGTATTCTGACAAATTCAAACCAAACATGCCCTTAATGTTGTTACTTTTGTATCGTAGGGGAAGAAAAAGGAGGGAAATGCTGCCAAATTTGTAATTTCTGGCATTACTGATCTGTTGTCATTCGGAAAATGCATCTATATAATGTGTTGAAGTGTTACTACTTCGATTTTTACGTTGGCTTTTGCAAATATTAGGAAACTAAGCATTTCAAAAGCTGTAACACCCCGGCAGCCTAAGAAAAAGGTCAAGGGAACTCATCAGACTTATTACCATTTGAAAGATGTTAGCTTTCTTTATCGTGAACCTTTGCTGGAAGAACATAGAACAATTAGAGTGCATGACAGAAAAATAAAGAAAGCCGAGACAAAGAAAAACTACGAACGTACAGACAGGTTACGGGAGAAAACACCAAAACCAAAAATATATATGATATTTGATTGTGTCAATGCACGCATAATTTTTCCGATAGAAACTTATATGGTAGGAGTGTCCTATATTATATTCTGAGAAAATTTGTTTTTTCTTCAAGGGATATCTTCTTGTGGAATCACAAATCCACACATCCTTTTTTCTTTTCATTTTGTTTGATTAATTTGTTTCTAATTGAAATTTTAATTGCTAAACGTTAAAAACCTAAAATTTTTCTTTTTTTAACAGCACTCCTCCACCTTACTTGTCACCTTTTGTTAACTACGATGAAGAAGGTTACATTCCCGACAATGCAAAGACTATTAGCCACTTGTAAGCTGCTGCGAGAAAGGAATTTCTTCCGCTTCCTAGTGTTGGAAAAGAAGATTCACTTCACGGTGCTCTTGCATATACTTCAGCAGATTTTAATGTCGATACTGATATAAGTTTACTTGTGATGTTTCGTAAACTTTTTCAATCTCCTTATGCATGCTTGAGTTGCTTACTTCTTTATCCTCTGCCTAAATGATTGATGGGTTAAGTCTTTACAATTGGTTCTGAATTTCTTCAACTTTGTTTATTACTTATTTTGTTGTAAATCTGTTATTCAGACATCTAAAAAGTGCAATTAGAATGAGACTGATCGCATCAAACAGCAGAAAATGAAATTAGATGAAGCTAAGAACCAATGGAATTGAAGACTCTAGCTATGACTTCATTTTTGGTATTGAAATTAAGGCAAGAGAAATGTGTTTCAATTTTAAGGTAGAAAAAGCCTTATAGCTCAAAGAGCTCGTGCAAGTGACTTTGTATTTATCGTATCACAAAGAGATTAGCGGGGCTCAAAAATTTGACATGTTTGGCGCGGGCTGGGGGTCCTATATTTTGTAGGTACAAATTCCACGAGATATCTTACATAAATATTTTCCAGATGTCAAAGCTTGACATCTGACACAATTTTACGGTTTCCGAAATTTTAATAATTTTTTCTCTCTTCATGGGAAAAGACCAACATGAATGTGTGCAACTGCAATTGCAAACCACATAATTTTATCTTTAAGAGTTTGAACAATTCTCATAAATCTTGATCATATTTTTGTTTTATTTTGTCTTATACATGCCCATTTATATTTTTGTTCTTAACTTTTAGTTTTGTTACACTACGTTGGTCTATCGATTTTGAGCAAAGAAATATAACACTATAAATATAAACAAGTCAGCTCTAGTTTTCTCTCTCTAGGTTTTCGTTTCTTCATTGAGGGGTGGTTTTGGATCAATTATTGACTTGAAATCACCTTTCTTCATCTTTTTCTCTTTATTTCAATCTAAATAAGTGATTTTCACATAGATCTAGATTTTTTTCTTTGCAATTTCATCATCTAAGTGTGGTGATTTGTTGTTCGTCGTCTTGTGCGGCGTTGTTTGATTTTCCATCTTCATGCGGTGTTCAATTGATTCATATTGAAAGATCGATTGTTCAATCAAAGATTTGGGCGTCAACGTTGCAGATCCGGAGGCAATGGATATTCCGGTCACTTTAATTTCATCATATATTTTTGTAGGCATTATGCCGTTATATGCTATTAACTTGGATGCTGTGACTTTGTTCGCAGATTCATCCTTTACGTTTTTAGCGATGTTGAATGATGTAATCTCTCGATTTGAATGAATGAATATCATTTTGTTTTTTTAAAAAAAAAAACACTACAAATATAATTAACACATATTTTTTTTGAAGAATAACACATATTTTATTTAATAAGACAACATGCTATCTTATCACACATATTACTCCATATATTAATTAATTCTCTTGATCAATGATTTATTCCATGAACATATAAAATCTAGCTAGATTATTTATTTATGTAGGAGATGATCATAATTTATACATGCACCAATACATGTACAGTCACAAACACATTTCTGCTTTTTGCAATAACCTCCTCTCCAGCCTTCTCCTCTCCTGCAACCATAGTCACATTCTTGTTTGCGAGATGAACCAATACATGCACCCCTGAAGTGCTGATTTGGTGTCTCACTCGATAGGTAACAAAATTACTATTTTAAATTAATTTGCATATGATAGAAAAACTTTTTTATTATTAGTATATTATTTTTTTTGACAAAATTATTATTATTATTATTATTATTAAGGTCTTGCTAACCATTGCCCTCGGGGCAATGATTAAGGAAGCCAAAAGTAGCATGTCTGCATTGGTTTCAACAATATTTTGACTTTTAAAAAGTTAAATTTATCACTTTTCATCATTTTCCAATGCTATATTTCTATTTTTTTCTAAATAGAAAAAAAATTGTTGCATCAAATTTAAGATTTGTTTTTATGTTTTCCTTCTTCAATTCATAAGGGAAGATGGCCATAGTGATATATAATTTGATCGAGAGAAAAGTAAATTTTACCAAGATTATTTCAATTAGAATTTACAATCAAGTATTTAAAAATCTGATTGAAAGTGTCAAGCAATCATGAATAATCATATATATATATATATATATATATGTATATGTACATACATATATAGATATATTCATTCTCTCAAAAAAAATATATGTATATATATTTATAATTACTGAACTGAAAAATTATTCTTTAAAAATCGTAAACATATAAAAATTAAACTCTAAATTATAGCTTGCATACATGTTTTTATTTTCTAATAAAAAGTATTGTACTAAAAAATGGTTTTATGAGTTAAACACAATGACTAAAATACAAAATGATATCCCAAATTACTATAATATAAACTTACGAGCAGCTAAGAGAACAATGAGAAAGAAGCACAAGCTAGCAAGTGTTTTCCTCTCCATCACCTTTTTTGTCTTCTAAAAAAATGTAAGTGGTTATGTGCTATCACATTGTTGATAGATGTAGCCAATTTATAGAACCCCAAAAATTGAAAAAGTATTCCCACCAAAAATTTAAATTGTGATCAGAACTATATTTAATCACTAATTCTTGTTTGAAAAGTCGCCATGAATGTGACCCATACCATCCCTAATAGGTTTCAAATTTTTAAGACATAATATCTATTAGGTACCTCATTTGAGAGAGAAGTTTTTTGAGTCTTACAAGACTCAATGTCTCATTTAAAACCTCAATGTTAAGTAAGATCCATATTTCTTTTAATATTGACAAATTGAAATGTAGTGATATGAATTTATTAATAGTTGATGAGTGAGTCCCATTTAAAAAATGAGAAATGATTGTATGCACGACAATAACACACGACAACAAGCACGAATGTTTAATGACCCTTGGATATATGAAGCATATAGCACTAGATTAATTTTCTCTCCCCCCATGTATTGTATGCGAGGCGCTCTATACATGTCGTGTGTTCGTAGGCAAAAGAGAGTTGTGTCATATAACACCTCTCTTAAAAAAATGTTTTAATTACTCTTTTGGTCCCTTAACTTATTTTTTGATTTCGTTTTGGTCCCTTAACCTAATTTTTGGTTTCGTTTTGGTCCCTTAACTATTAAAAGTTTCGTTTTGGTCCTTTAACTTACTTTTTGGTTTCGTTTTGGTCCCTTAACTCTTCCTCTGTCAACCTTCCTAGTACGACAAGAATCCTCTTCAACTTCACTCTTTCTAAGATGATTTCCCTTATACGCGTACTCACCGAAAGGATTGTTGACATACGCAAACTCGTTGAAAGAATTGCCCACATCTTTGAATTCTTACTTTCCATTCTTCCTTGTGTAACAGAAAAATTTGAATTTAAAAAGTAAGAAAGAAAACTAAAAAAAACCACCCAACAAGTAAATAGAGGCCGTGTTCAGTAACACCGACAATTCAGATCAAAGACGTGTTCGGTGTCTGACACCAATAAACATAATAACTGACGAAGAAGGAATAAAAGAGAGACAGAATAATATAAAAAAGAAAAACATGAGACAAAAAAGAGATGTGTTTCAATGAAATCAATACCTAACACCACCGAAATGTTTCTGTCACCACTAATCACTAAGATTTTGATCTGGAAATGAGCTAAATGGGTCAGGTCAGAAATGGAGAGAGAGAGTGCGCGCGCTGGAAAGTGTAAAGGCAGTAGTGATGAGAATGAGAAATGGTTTAAGCTATGAACCTTACCTACCTACCTACTAACCAATTTATTTTCTTTTATAACTTCTTTTTATTTTCATCTTAAAAAAAACCTTTTGAAATTTTAATTGTCTAAATGTTAAAAACGTAAAATGTTCCTCCACCACACTTGCAATTTTGTTAACTACGATGAAGAAGGCTACATTCTCGACTATGGAAATTTTGCTAACTACGATGAAGAAGGCTACATTCTCGACTATGGAAAGACTATCAACTTGCAAGCTGCTGCCATAAAGGAATTTCTTCTGCTTTATGGTGTTGGAAAAGAAGAATCACTTCAGGGTTCTATTACATATACTTCGGTAGATTCTAATGTCGAAAAAGAAACATCTTGTGTGGTACAGACCGGAGAATCAACAACGAATGGCCAAGAAAATATCGATACTGAAATGAGTTTATTTGAGATGTCTAATAAAAATAGAAAGATATTCGAACCATGAAGGTAAACTTTTCCATCTCCTTATGCATACTTGAGTTGCTTACTTCTTTATCCTCTACATAAATGGTTGCAAAGTGATTGACGGGTTAAATCTTTACCATTGATTTTGAATTTCTTCAACTTTGTTTATTACTTATTTTGTTGTAAATCTGTTACAGATATCTAATAAGCGCAAGCGGAATGAGACTGATCGCATCAAACAGCGGAAAATGAAATTACATGAAGCAAAGGGTCAAAGGAGTTGAATAATCTAGCAATGACTTCATTTTTGGTATTGAAATTAAGGCAAGAGGAATGTGTTTCAATTTTAAGGTAGAAAAAGCCTTATAGCTCAAAGAGCTCATGCAAGTGACTTTGTATTTGTTGTATCAAAATGAGATTAGCGGGGGCTAAAAAATTTGACTTGTTTGGCGAGGGCCGAGGGTCCTATATTTTTTAGTTACAAATTCCACGGGGTATCTTAGATAAATATTTTCCAGATGTCAAGTTGTCAAAACTTGACATCTGACACAATTTTACAGTTTCTGAAATTTTAATAATTTTTTCTCTCTTCTTGGAATAAGACCAACATGAATGTGTGCAACTGCAATTGCAAACCACATAATTTTATGTCAAGAGTTTGAATTCTCAGAAATCTTGTTCATATTTTTTTGTATTTTGTCTAATACATGTCCATTTATATTTTTTGAGATAATTTTTATAGAGACAGATACAGACTTCCTTCTTTCCGTTATCCTTAGGTCTCTAGCTTTGTTTTTGGCTTTTTGTTTTCTGTTTAATAAAATTTTCCAGTTTATTTGATTTTTCTATGTATTATAGGTACCCAAGATTTGTGGACCCACTTGGATAACTGGACGACTATCTTACAATGGTAAATCTCTTTGGAGCATTACCTGCGTCAAAGAGCAAGAAAATTGATGTAGATCTTGTACACAAAATCCGAAGGTATATAATACTTGGAATTTGTAAAAAATTTGATCATTATTTGTAACTTCTATATTTCCTTTAAGAAAGTGCAAATTTGAAGACAGTAATATCCTATCTTCTTCACAATGAACCTGGTGCACGGATGCACCTGGTTTAAGACTTAGCCGTGAAGATGAAGAGGATCAAGATACAAGAGAATGTAAAAATCTCTTCAAAAATCTCAAATTCTTCTTGATTAGGGAGGTAAGACCTTTTGATAGTCTTGACAAACACAATTATTTGAAAGTATTGTTTCTGTCATAATTGGGAAGTATGAGACACATTATTTTCCTAATTTTATTTCAAGTTTCTTTTCAAATTAAATTTATAAGAAAGTAAAAAAATTAATAATATGGGGATGTTGTGCACGTAACACAACAAAGATTATTAGACTTTTTTATTGATGCTATATCTCTTGAACTTATTTATGAAATCATTTATATGATTGATTTCTATGTCATTATTTGCACTGTTTTGGCCTAATTACTCCAGTACAAAGGGAATCATTGTTTTTTGTTATTCTTGCGTTTCTTTTGTTAACAGGACTCCTCCACCTCACTTGTCACCTTTTGTTAACTACGATGAAGAAGGCTACATTTCCGACAATGCAAAGACTATCAACCACTTGCAATCTGCTGCCACAGAGGAATTTCTTCCGCTTCCTGGTGTTGGAAAAGACGATTCACTTCAGGGTGCTATTACATATATTTCAGCAGATTCTAATGTTGAAAAAGAAATATCTTCTAGTGTGGTACAGACCGAAGAATCAACAACGAATGGCCAAGAAAATGTCGATACTGATATGAGTTTACTTGTGATGTCTCGTAAAAATATTAAGATATTCGAAGCCATGAGGTAAACTTTTTCAATTTCCTTGCATACTTGAGTTGCTTACTTCTTTATTCTTTGTATAAATGGTTGCAAGTGATTGATGGGTTAAGTCTTTACAATTGGTTCTGAATTTCTTCAAATTTGTTTATTAGTTATTTTGTTGGATATTTGTTATTCAGATATCTAATAAGCGCAAGCAGAATGAGACTGATCACATCAACAGCGGAAAATGAAATTAGATGATGCTAAGGGTCAAAGAAGTTGAAGACTCTAGCTATGACTTCATTTTTGGTATTGAAATTAAGGCAAGATGAATGTGTTTTAATTTTAAGGTAGAAAAAGCCTTATAGCTCAAAGAGTTCATGCAAGCGACTTTGTTTTTATTGAATCATAAAGAGATTAGCGGGGGCTCAAAAATTTGATTTGTTAGGCACGGGCCGGGGGGTCCTATATTTTTCGGTACAAATTCCACGGGATATCTTATATAAATGTTTTCTAGATGTCAAAACTCTTAGTTTAGTTGTTAATTCAAGTTTACATTAGTGATAATCATGTTTAGGTTGATTAATCACACTTTGATTTTAGTTTGTTTTGAAGTTTGTTACAACTTTGTTAGAGTATGTGCTTCAAGTAACCTAACACATGCTTGTATATAAGCTCATTCCTTGTACAATTTTTCATATCTCAATAATACAATTCATTTTATCAATTCTATTCACTTGCTCTTTCTTCTCATCCTCTCTAATTCACAAAATCATCAAAACTAGAAAAACCTAGAAACCCTAATAACTATTTCTGTTATTTTTGTTTGTTGAACAATGCTTCCATTGCTGCGCTAACAAACACTTGACACCTGACACAGTTTTACGGTTTCCGAAATTTTAATCATTTTTTCTCTCTTCTTGGAATATGACCAACATGAATGTGCGCAACTGCAATTGCAAACCACATATTTTTGTTGTATTTTGTCGAATACATGTCCATTTATATTTTTGTTCTTAACTCTTAATTAGTTTTGTTACACTACGTTGGTCTATAAATTTTGAACAAAGAAATATAACACTACAAACATAATTAACACATATTTTATTTAACAGCGATGCTATACATCCCAAGGTGAAAAATCATGAAGAGGAATGCTAGGGTCACACCTTCTAACATACCCTTTTAATACACTCCAATCAAGATAAGCCATGTAGTCCACTTTTTTATTTTCTTTACAGCTACCGGTTTCACTTTATGAACATTTATTTTATTTTTTATTTTTTGGAGTTTAATATCTATCTTCTTCGCTCGACCTTCTCCAAGACCAAGTTCTTGTATGTCCCGAAGGAATTGTCGCTTTTCACCCAAATTAAATCAAAAGGAAAATAAAAAATTGGATGAGGTGACCTATTGGAGTGTGTTAAATGGTGAGTTAGAGGGTGTGACCCTAGCATTCCTCAAATCGTGAAACGGCCGCGAAACACTATTCAGCCAATTTAATAAAGATATTATGTTGCCACATCATTCTGGAAATCCTCACGATGCAATGTCTTGCTATGATAATCATTTCCGTTTATTTAATAAGACAACATGCTATCTTGTCACACATATTACTCTATATATTAATTAATTCTCTTCTCACTCAAGGGAAGAGAATTGATCAATGATTTATTCCATAAACATAATCTAGCTATGAATCATACTATAACTAGATTATTTATTTATGTAGGAGATGTTCAACAGTCACAAACACATTTCTGATTTTTGCAAGAACCACCATACCAGCCTCCTACTCTCCTGCAATCATGGTCACATTCTTCGTTGTCGCCAGATACAGCAATACATGCACTCTTGAAGTTACGATTTCGTGTCTTACAAGGCACAATTTGCGCCACTACTTCTGCAATTTCCAAAAGAACAATATTATTTTTCATAAGCAATATATCTTCAACACTCGATAGTTAACAAAATTACATTTGCACATGATAGAAAAACTTTTTTATTATTAGTATATTATGTTACATATGTTTGTTTGATATGAAATAAATACTATGAAGAAAACATTAGCTAATTATTTCTATTGAAGATAAATTTGTAAAAGCAAAATCAATTGCCATTGAAGCATAGATTCCCGTAATTTATTTCTATTCAAGATAATTATTGGTAAAGGATAATTAATTATCTTGAAGACAAATTTATAAGATCAACCACAATAGAGCACGCCACATTGGGTGCTTAATGTGGGGCACTGGTTAAGGAGTAATAAATTATCAGATCCCCATTGTTTTATCTTTATTAAAGTGAGAAATAAGTTAAGTAATTTCCTTCAAAAAAAAGTCAAATAATTAAAATAAGAAAAATGTGCATTCAATACACTATCAAATTTCCTATTTTGTGATACAAGCATGGAATTTCTACACATTTGATGATTTTGTATTTGATATTTTTTTGAGAAGTTGTATTTGATATTTTAATTGGTTATGTTTTACCTTTGGAATTGTTAATTTATTTTAGACTTTATTTTAATTGAATATGTTGCTAATTATGCATAGGCTTTCCGTGAATTGGTTTGAAAGAAAAAAATGATTCACAACAAATTGACGGAAAGGAAAATTGGTTTGAGTAAAATCCACGAAAAAAAAAATTGTTAATTAATGAAAAGGATACAAGAATGTAAATATGTAATGGAAAAGGAAATTTGACCGAGTATTAAATACAACTTTTTTATTTTAATTAATTAAAATATTTATCACTTTAATTGAAGTAAAACAAATGAAATCTGTTCATTTATTACTCCTTAACCAGTGCCCCGGGGTCCCGTACCTTGCATATTTTATGCATTGACCATACCAACTGAGTTAAGCTCACGATGACAACAACACCAAATTTGTAAAAGCAAAATCAATTGCCACTGAAGCATAGATTCCAGTAATTTATTTCTCTTCAAGATAATGATTTGTGAAAGATAATTAATTCTCTTGAAGATAAATTTATAATATCAGAGTCAACCTTTTAGATTCTCGTGATTTATTTAAGATACTCCTTTTGTCTCAAATTATACGTCCCTTTGAAGAAGAAATTATTTTTCGTTTTACAATAATAATAAAACATTAATGTTACTTTTTCTATTATATCATTAGCTATTTATTACTCTCTCTTCTTTCAATTATTTAATTTATCTTTCTTATACTATTTATTAAGGACAATTTTGTAAAATAACTAATAATATCTCTTTTCCATACAAAATGAATTACATTTCTTAATACATGCAAAATAACTAAAGAACAGAGGGTGTATAATTTTTAGGGATAAAGATAGTAAATAGAAAGAAAAAAAATTGTTACATCAAATTTAAGATTTGTTTTTATGTTTTCCTCCTTCAATTCTTAAGGGAAGAGGGCCATAGTGATATATAATTTGATCGAGAGGTAAGTGAATTTTGCCAAGATGATTTCAATTAGAATTTACAATCATATTATCTAAAATGGTTTATTATTAACTGAATCTTATTATTAACCACATTTGATCTAAGTATTTAAAAATTTGATTGAAATAGTGTCAAACAATCATGAATAATATGTGTCAATTTAGAATTACTAACCTGATAAAATATTCTTTAAAAATCGTAAACATATAAAAATTGAACTCTAAATTATAGCTTGCATACATGTTTTTATTTTCAAATAAAAAGTATTGTAATAAAATGGTTTTATTTGTTAAACATAATGACTAAAATACAAAATCATATCCCAAATTACTATAATATAAACTTACGAGCAGCTAAGAGAACAATGAGAAAGAAGCACAAGCTAGCAAGTGTTTTCCTCTCCATCACCTTTTTTTGTCTTCTAAAAAAATGTAAGTGGTTATGTGCTATCACATTGTTGATAGATGTAGCCAATTTATAGAACCCCAAAAATTGAAAAAGTATTCCCACCATCAATTTAAATTGTGATCAGAACTATATTTAATCACTAATTCTTGTTTGAAAAGTCACCATGAATGTGACCCGAACCATCCCTAACAGGTTTCAAACTTTTAAGACTTGGTAGCCAATTCAAGAGAATTTTTTATTTTTTGAGTCTTCAAGACTCAATGTCTCATTTAAACCTCAATGTTAGGTAAGATTCACATTTTTTTTAATATTGAAAAATTGAAATATAGTGATATTTATTTATTAATAGTTGATTAGTGAATATTCTTGCTAAAAGTGATAAGACCGCAATTCTTACTTTACTAAATTGCTCCACAAATTAAGAATTTCCATTTTAAATGTTAGTAAATTTTAGTAATAAATTATAGTAATAAATTGTGTCCATTTTAAATGTTGTCGGTCCAATAAAATAGCCAACATTTTTTTTTAATTACCTTAGACCGATAATAAATTTTAGTAATATTTTATTGGATCTGATATGTTTTCTTCTTTCAAAGATCACATCAAATTCTTTAGGCTTATTATTAATTGATCATTAGGCGGCCGAATAGTGAGTTTCCAAACTTATTTTTTATCCCAAACTCTCCTAATCACCTCTTCAAAACCTGGAAAGAAGCATTAGTCCTGACTCAAACCTTACATATCACCATCCAAATAAAAATGTCACCAATGGTGGTTTCACTTTCATCAACAACAATGGTGAAACACTACAGAGCCGGAAAATGACCAAATTTCAAGGTTCAATAAAATCATATGTGTCAAAGTCACGTTCGCATCGGACGTCATCGGAAACCAGACACACTTTCGATTAGAAGTGTTAATGCCACAAAGTTCATAATCAAATTAGGGTCTCAAGCTTAAAAGTTTCAGCTATTATTATATTTTTCTGCTGAAATGTTGGAGCTTATTGTTAATTGTTATTTCTTTTTGCATACGAAACACAAACACGGACACTGACACATCAACACTGATTAAACGTGTTTACTTGTGTTGGCGTGGACATGTCTTCCATCTGAAGTGTCGATGTCGATGCCACACTCTCTGCTTTAGTTGGCGTCGAAGGCAGATATTTGTAGATATATTTTTTGGTTTTTTTGGAATTTATAGTTTTTAACCGTAACTAGTTAGAAAAGAAGAATGAAAATTTTCTAGACGAAAGTTAGCCCTTTTCATATATTTGAGGCATGTTAGGATTAAAGTTAGCTATATTAGTTTGATCAAGCCTCATTTTATAAAATCAAGTTTGATTAAAATGAGTCAGCTCTAGCGTTGTTTATGTTTGGGACCCTTGTCAAAAGCATGTATGATGAAAGGTAATTCATTTAGATATAATAGTTATTGAAAGTACTTTTGGATATGTAATTACCAAAAAAATCGCATTACTGCAACAACATAATATATGTTCAAATGGTAAATGGAACAACTCAAACGGCAAGAGGAGAATGAAAAAGTATCAGGGTCCATACAAACGTATGTTTTATAGGAAAGTACTTTAGCTCTGAATGTATTCTGACAAATTCAAACCAAACATGCCCTTAATGTTGTTACTTTTGTATCGTAGGGGAAGAAAAAGGAGGGAAATGCTGCCAAATTTGTAATTTCTGGCATTACTGATCTGTTGTCATTCGGAAAATGCATCTATATAATGTGTTGAAGTGTTACTACTTCGATTTTTACGTTGGCTTTTGCAAATATTAGGAAACTAAGCATTTCAAAAGCTGTAACACCCCGGCAGCCTAAGAAAAAGGTCAAGGGAACTCATCAGACTTATTACCATTTGAAAGATGTTAGCTTTCTTTATCGTGAACCTTTGCTGGAAGAACATAGAACAATTAGAGTGCATGACAGAAAAATAAAGAAAGCCGAGACAAAGAAAAACTACGAACGTACAGACAGGTTACGGGAGAAAACACCAAAACCAAAAATATATATGATATTTGATTGTGTCAATGCACGCATAATTTTTCCGATAGAAACTTATATGGTAGGAGTGTCCTATATTATATTCTGAGCAAATTTGTTTTTTCTTCAAGGGATATCTTCTTGTGGAATCACAAATCCACACATCCTTTTTTCTTTTCATTTTGTTTGATTAATTTGTTTCTAATTGAAATTTTAATTGCTAAACGTTTAAAACCTAAAATTTTTCTTTTGTTAACAGCACTCCTCCACCTTACTTGTCACCTTTTGTTAACTACGATGAAGAAGGCTACATTCCTGAGAATGCAAAGACTATTAACCACTTGCAAGCTGCTGCGAGAAAGGAATTTCTTCCGCTTCCTAGTGTTGGAAAAGAAGATTCACTTCACGGTGCTCTTGCATATACTTCAGCAGATTTTAATGTCGATACTGATATAAGTTTACTTGTGATGTTTCGTAAACTTTTTCAATCTCCTTATGCATGCTTGAGTTGCTTACTTCTTTATCCTCTGCCTAAATGATTGATGGGTTAAGTCTTTACAATTGGTTCTGAATTTCTTCAACTTTGTTTATTACTTAATTTGTTGTAAATCTGTTATTCAGACATCTAAAAAGTGCAATTAGAATGAGACTGATCGCATCAAACAGCAGAAAATGAAATTAGATGAAGCTAAGAACCAATGGAGTCGAAGACTCTAGCTATGACTTCATTTTTGGTATTGAAATTAAGGCAAGAGAAATGTGTTTCAATTTTAAGGTAGAAAAAGCCTTATAGCTCAAAGAGCTCGTGCAAGTGACTTTGTATTTATCGTATCACAAAGAGATTAGCGGGGCTAAAAAATTTGACATGTTTGGCGCGGGCTGGGGGTCCTATATTTTGTAGGTACAAATTCCACGAGATATCTTACATAAATATTTTCCAGATGTCAAAGCTTGACATCTGACACAATTTTACGGTTTCCAAAATTTTAATAATTTTTTCTCTCTTCTTCGAAAAAGACCAACATGAATGTGTGCAACTGCAATTGCAAACCACATAATTTTATCTTTAAGAGTTTGAACAATTCTCATAAATCTTGATCATATTTGTTTTATTTTGTCTTATACATGCCCATTTATATTTTTGTTCTTAACTTTTAGTTTTGTTACACTACGTTGGTCTATCGATTTTGAACAAAGAAATATAACACTACAAATATAAACAAGCCGGCCCTAGTTTTTTCTCTCTAGGTTTTCTGTTACAGTGTCTTCAATGAGGGGTGGTTTTGGATCAATTATTGACCTAAAATCACCCATCTTCATCTTTTTCTCTTTATTTCAATCTAAATAAGTGATTTTCACATAGATCTAGGTATTTTTTTCTTTGTAATTTCATCATCTAAGTGTGGTGATTTGTTGTTCGTCGTCTTGTGCGACGTTGTTTGATTTTCCATCTTCGTGCGGTGTTCAATTGATTCATATTAAAAGATCGATTGTTCAATCAAAGATTTGGGCGTCAACGTTGCAGATCCGGAGGCAATGGATATTCCGATCACTTTAATTTCATCATATATTTTTGTAGGCATTATGCTGTTATATGCTATTAACTTGGATGCTGTGACTTTGTTCGCAGATTCATTCTTTACGTTTTTAGCGGTGTTGAATGATGTAATCTCTCGATTTAAATGAATGAATATCATTTTGTTTTTTTTTTTTTTTTTAAAAAAAAACACTACAAATATAATTAACACATTTTTTTTTTTGAAGAATAACACATATTTTATTTATTAAGACAACATGCTATCTTATCACACATATTACTCCATATATTAATTAATTCTCTTGATCAATGATTTATTCCATGAACATATAAAATCTAGCTAGATTATTTATTTATGTAGGAGATGATCATAATTTATACATGCACCAATACATGTACAGTCACAAACACATTTCTGCTTTTTGCAATAACCTCCTCTCCAGCCTCCTCCTCTCCTGCAACCATAGTCACATTCTTGTTTGCGAGATGAACCAATACATGCACCCCTGAAGTGCTGATTTGGTGTCTCACTCGATAGGTAACAAAATTACTATTTTAAATTAATTTGCATATGATAGAAAAACTTTTTTATTATTAGTATATTATTTTTTTTGACAAAATTATTATTATTATTATTATTATTATTAAGGTCTTGCTAACCATTGCCCTCGGGGCAATGATTAAGGAAGCCAAAAGTAGCATGTCTGCATTGGTTTCAACAATATTTTGACTTTTAAAAAGTTAAATTTATCACTTTTCATCATTTTCCAATGCTATATTTCTATTTTTTTCTAAATAGAAAAAAAATTGTTGCATCAAATTTAAGATTTGTTTTTATGTTTTCCTTCTTCAATTCATAAGGGAAGATGGCCATAGTGATATATAATTTGATCGAGAGAAAAGTAAATTTTACCAAGATTATTTCAATTAGAATTTACAATCAAGTATTTAAAAATCTGATTGAAAGTGTCAAGCAATCATGAATAATCATATATATATATATATATATATATATATATATATATATATATATATATATATATATATATATATATGTACATACATATATAGATATATTCATTCTCTCAAAAAAAATATATGTATATATATTTATAATTACTGAACTGAAAAATTATTCTTTAAAAATCGTAAACATATAAAAATTAAACTCTAAATTATAGCTTGCATACATGTTTTTATTTTCTAATAAAAAGTATTGTACTAAAAAATGGTTTTATGAGTTAAACACAATGACTAAAATACAAAATGATATCCCAAATTACTATAATATAAACTTACGAGCAGCTAAGAGAAAAATGAGAAAGAAGCACAAGCTAGCAAGTGTTTTCCTCTCCATCACCTTTTTTTGTCTTCTAAAAAAATGTAAGTGGTTATGTGCTATCACATGGTTGATAGATGTAGCCAATTTATAGAACCCCAAAAATTGAAAAAGTATTCCCACCAACAATTTAAATTGTGATCAGAACTATATTTAATCACTAATTCTTGTTTGAAAAGTCACCATGAATGTGACCCATACCATCCCTAATAGGTTTCAAATTTTTAAGACTTGATATCTATTAGGTACCTCATTTGAGAGAGAAGTTTTTTGAGTCTTACAAGACTCAATGTCTCATTTAAAACCTTAATGTTAAGTAAGATCCATATTTCTTTTAATATTGACAAATTGAAATGTAGTGATATGAATTTATTAATAGTTGATGAGTGAGTCCCATTTAAAAAATGAGAAATGATTGTATGCACGACAATAACACACGACAACAAGCACGAATGTTTAATGACCCTTGGATATATGAAGCATATAGCACTAGATTAATTTTCTCTCCCCCCATGTATTGTATGTGAGGCGCTCTATACATGTCGTGTGTTCGTAGGCAAAAGAGAGTTGTGTCATATAACACCTCTCTTAAAAAAATGGCTTAATTACTCTTTTGGTCCCTTAACTTATTTTTTGGTTTCGTTTTGGTCCCTTAACCTAATTTTTGGTTTCGTTTTGGTCCCTTAACTATTAAAAGTTTCGTTTTGGTCCTTTAACTTACTTTTTGGTTTCGTTTTGGTCCCTTAACTCTTCCTCCGTCAACCACTTTGATCCTTTATGTTAGGATGAATGTATTAGAGTTAAGGTACCAAAATGAAACCAAAAAATAAGTTAAGGGACCAAAACGAAACCAAAAAATAAGTTAAGGGACAAAAACAAAACTTTTAATAGTTAAGGGACCAAAAGAAAACCCAAAAATAAGTTATGGGACCGAAACGAAACTTTTAATAGTTAAGGAACCAAAACGAAACCAAAAAATAAGTTAAGGGACCAAAGAGTAATTAAGCCTAAAAAAATTTGTTTAAGATGTTTGAAGGATTGAATACTTATTAGATATTACTATTTAAAAAAATTATAAATGAGTGGCGTGTGCAGACATGAGACTCATTTAAGTATAATAAAATAGATGTCTTCATTGTGAATATTCTTGATAAAAATGATAAGACCGCAATTCTTACTTTACTAAATTGCTCTACAAATTAAGAATTTCTACTTTAAATTTAAATTGTGATAGGAACTATATTTAGTCACTTATTGTTGTCTTTTATGGGAATGAGTATCAATTTTTTTACCGTAGACCAACAAGAATTTTTTGGTAATATTTTATTGGATCTGATATGTTTTCTTCCTTTCAAAGATCACATTTTTTAGGCTTATTATTAATTGGTCATTAGGCGGCCGAATAGTGAGTTTCCAAACTTATTTTTATCCCAAATTCTCGTAATTAGGCCTGACTCCATTTCTCAATTTGAATAGCAAATTTCCGAAACAATCCAAAATGAATTCCTTCCTATTCAAACCTTACATATCACTATCCAAACAATAATATCACCAGAGGTTTTCAAGTCAGACTCTACACAAATTCTTGCAAAGTTTATACTATTTCTTCAGCATGCTAATAAGTTCTTCTACTTTATCTCTCAAAAAAAAAAAAAAAAGGTTCTACTTTAAATTGATGGATTTATATGTTTATTTATGAATTACTTTTTTTTAAAGAAGTTAAACTAGACCACCGAAATTAGCACCATAAAGAATTGAACCTGAGACCTTGAAAGAAGCTTACTTCAAGATCCCAAGTCAACATCAGTACATTAAAGTTCATTTACATATATCCCTCCCCTCTGCCAATTTGTACCCAAAAAGGGTTCATTTACATATATAATATTATCCATTCATACATCTACTCTTTGATATGTCCATTATAACTTCTTTGGATAATTATACTAACAAGCACCATGTATATGTATATGATAACATTCGGAATATCACATGCTCCATAACAAGCACAATCAAACAAACTCCGACAACAAAAAATGCTTTGGAACAATTATTACTTTTAGAGTACTAGAGCAAATTAATATCGAAGATCATCAAATCAATTATATATATGTTGTCCAAAGTATGAAACTAAACGGTTGCATATTGGAATAGAAACTAATACATAACACTGATAAATCTAGTAACAATACTTAAATTTAAATGAAAGTTTACATCTTGAAGATATCGTTGGACAAGAGGATAATTCTTCTTTAATCTGACTTTTCCCCAGATGCATTCGGTTAGTAGTAACGCCGATTTTCATGTCTTCTAAAAGACCTGCATTCTGCAAAATATATGTTGCAAATCGAAGATCATTTGCTGAGCCATGGAAGTTTAAAATAGTACATGATCTAAGGTGAGACGAAACACATTCATGAACTGAAAGAGGGTGTTTCCATTCATTGGATGAGCTGGCTGTTGTCCACTTTCAAAGGATAAAATAAACATTTGTCAAAATATATGAGGAAAAAAAGAATAATCAAAAAAACAAATGCACTACTCAACATACCTTTTTAATAATAAGAATTTGAAGCTTGGGACAATGGCGGAGCAATTCTCCTATACCATCCCAACAATGAAACGAGCTATTACAAAACACTAGTTCAATATGATTTAAGTTTGGAAACAGTGGAATGGCTATGAAAGTTGCTTCTTGATCTTTGAATCCTTTGGTTATGCGTAAGAACTCAACATTATCAATACCATTAAACAAAGCATCCATTGAACTAATACTCGCTCTAACCAACTTAGACAATGTCAAAGATTTAAAACCTTCTTCTGGTATATTGTTTTTATCACTACGCATCTCACTACGTAGACGGATGTGCTCAGCATGCAATTTATGTAAGATAGGAGAAGCAGAAAGAAAATTGATGTAATCATTTCGATTTCTAAAACCAACATATTTCAAATGCAGTTTTTTGAGCAATGGAAGATGAACACATGAAGTATCAATTGAAAAATCTATCCTCTTAAGTTTGAGAACAACAAGGGTTTGAGAGATGAAAATAACGGGATTCAATGTGTGGAAACGCAGACTAAGATGTAACTCCTCAACACAATGCTGTTTTGCAGCTTTTAGCCATTTTGTCACATTAAACACGGTATCGGGGTGTCCATAGAAAAAGTTTAGGTGAAATGATTTGAGGGGTTGATTGGTTGAAGGACGAGAGAGCATGAGATGAGAGTGTCAACAAAAAGACAAAAGCAATCAAAGGTTTCATAGTCTTGCTTGGTTTCATATTTTTTGTCGACTTCATAGTCAAAGGCGAGAACAGGGAGTGAATAGCATAGTGGGATCCACCGTTTGGAAAGAAGGGTTGTAGTGAAAGCGAGTTTGGTTGGGAGGAAAGAGAGAATGTAAGACAACAACTCATCAGGTAAACTACTGATTCTGTCCACCATTTTCGAGTCCTGAGTGGAACGGGATGAAGGAAGAAAAAGTTTGTAAGAGCAATTTCCCTTCTTTTGAAAATTCAGTAACATGTTTTTTATTTCTTGTGCTGCTGAAACTAGACTTCATGTTTTCGTTGACCTAATTTCAAACAATGAAGATATGAATGAATACAACATCTTCTTTAATAATAATAATAATAATAATAATATCTAAGAGGTGATGATAGTTTAATACAAGAAAGATCATACAAATTAAAATTCAAAATCCTATTTAAATACGATTACAAATATAAGTTAGTTAAATTGTTGTGGAAATAAAAAATATCTTGTTGTTTGAGTGTTTGATTAGGGTTCATAAATACAGACCGAATGAATAATCATATTGGTTTTAACAACAGCAACAGCACAAGAAGAACGCATACACAAAAGAAGTAAAAGTGATAAACTTGAACGAACAAACAAGGAGTGCGATGAAGTTGAAAGCTCCCTCTCTTCACTTTTTTCTTCGGCTGAATGAAAGAATGACCGAACCCTTGTGGAAAATATAGTTTACATTAGAAGGCCCAACAAGGTAAAGACCCAAACTTGATCTAAATCTTAATTATTTTTATTTTTTTCTTAAAAAAGTAAACGATATTTATTCAAATTGACAGATACAATATAAATTCAAAGTCACAAAAAACAAAAAGGATGAACCCACGAACAAACTCACATCATCCAGGTTAATAGCATAAAACTGCAGAGTATGTATGCCTACAAATATGATTATATTTAAGCTACCAAAATACTATTTCTAGATCTACAACTTTAACAACGCAAAAGTCATTGATTGAATCTATACTTGATCAGATCTAATATTTTAACGTGAATCATATAAACATCGCATTAAGATGGAAAATAAAAAACACACCACACAAAAATAAAAAAGTAATGCTAGACAACGAAATCACAAAAACAAACGAAAGAAAAATAAAAAAAAAATGTAAAAATCACCTATTTAACTAAAAGAGAAAGAAGAACAATTCCGATTGGTGATTTCAGATAAAAATTGACCCTAAATCACCCTTTTTGCTAGATCATGAAGAAGAAAAGTTGCGACAGATAGGGTTTGTGAAAGAAAAAAGTAAGAAAAAAAAAATTTTGGTTACTAAAAAAAAAGAGAGATTGTTCGTAGGGTTACTTCTCCATTCTATATTAAGTCTTAATTTTTTTTAGCAAAGGCAAAACTATTTCATTTCATTAATAAGTAGTGGATATAGATAAGAGGGTACATCTTCGAAAATATGGGGAGTGAGATAGAGAAGCTCTAGATATGCTATGAGCCACCTTATTTACCTGTCTCGTAACAAATCTCACAATGCAAGATGCCAATTGATCCGTACATCTAGAAATAATATCTCTCGTCTCATTTTGGGGATGCCAATTGATGCCACTTACACTTTTATGTGGTTTAAAAAATTAATGTTTTTTAGCCAGTATGCATATTAATTTGGGTGGCAGAAGAATAGAATTTAGTTTTGATAATGCTACGATTGTTAAGTGGATTAAGATGGATAGAATTAACGGGAGTAATTAGTAACAGTCTCATGAATAGAAGAGTTCTTGCAAGTCAGTGTTTACCTTTTTCTTTTTCTAAATATGAAAAATTTGACTGTAGCATAGAAGCCAATGATAATTTGTAGTATATCCACAAATTAGAGCACACACCTTGGTTCAATTCCATGTTCTTAAGCTTCCTCATAATGGCAATAATCTCAAACTAACAAACCTGAATAAACAAAAGTCATAGACTAAAATTTAAAACAAAGAAGATAAAAAAAACCATTCAAAATTCTTTGTTGGGTGAAAAAAGGTTGGGAGGTTTCCATCACTTTCTGCCATCAAGTATCAATGGATGTGCCAATTTCCTTGATCCGAAAGAAGAAACTAGGGTTTCATATTTTAGATTCTTCCCTTGTGTAGTTAGAAAACTTGATTAGGTTTTTTTTTGTTTCCATCGATGATGACTCATCTCTTTTTTTCCTATAACAAAGCACTGAAGATTCCAAACAAAATTATGAATCATTGATAAGAAAAAAATCCCACAGCCCATGAAATTTGCTGAGACTTTATATAATTTGTCTTTCTAAAAACAATAATGAGATGTCATAGGACATGATCAAATACACTAATGGGACATACATATAAAGGGTAGGGTGTTCAATAATAATAGAAAAAGAACAAACTTTGAATTTTTTGTTAAAAAAAAAAAAAACTTGGAATTATAACAAGGAACTTTTAGCTATAAAGCCAAAACTCCTACATACTACTGATATATGGCGCCACCCTATCCGATGTATGACGCCGCCATCCTTCATAAAATTTGCCATGACAGTTTTCCCAAAATCTGCCACCGAAGTGACAATTACATCTAATTTGGATGACAGATAAACAAAAGATGCAACAATTACATATTACCACGTCCCAAATCATCCTCATTTGTCAGACAGAACCTGAGATATGAAGTTAAAACAGAAGTTTCCCAAATAAAATTTTTCTTTATCACAAAATGTATGCTAACCATCATAAAAAATCTCAAAAGCACAAGAAAAACAGAACCTGAGATATGAAGTTAAAAAGTAATATCTAATCTATGTATGGACAAAAAATCAATGCAAAGGAAGAGGGAGAGAGTTTGAAGTAGAAATTTATAAAAATTGGAGTTCGCCAGCAAAATCATGAAAGCATTGTGTTAGATACAAAACCATTCATGCATAGTAAGAAAGAGAATGGCTCTTGAACATGTGACCACTTGGCTAAAGAAGACTTATACTTTGTTTAAATCATAAGGATTAGGTCTATAGGAAGAAAGAGAAACCACAACAAGAAAACTACACAAATTTGGAATATCACCAGCTCCTTCGTACCAACAAATGCCAGTGAAAAGTAGAATCAAACATCCCTAAAAAACAGTATAATCAAACAATCTGACAAGATATAGGACTTGGAACAATTCTCACTTTTAATTCAATAGAGTAAATAAAATTAGAACCATTAATCCTAATAGAATAATTATCGAGGCAGAATGGTAGACCACCCTAGAATTTGTCAATACAAAAAGACTATCATCCCAGATAATTCCAAAAGCATTCCATTAACGGAAGAAATAAAAACAGGTGAAGGATAAAGGAACTGAGGTGAGTTAGGTTGATGTGCTCATCTTTCTTACTAAAGCTTATCTGGTCAAGCTATCTCATACCCTAATTTAACCCTAATATTTTCCCTCCATTGTACAAGCATTTAATTTTTCTAAGTGCTTATCTTAATGATCACACAAATCTCAAATTCAAATTTTCCCTCCCATAACTCTTGAAGTCTGCCGATGCATGAGAAGAGTAATCTTATTGTGACATTTAATAACATTTCCACTCAAACACCTCTTCCCAACATTCCAATGCTTTATTCATGTACCGAGCCACTAAACATAAATACATGAAAATTGTGCCATTCATTAATTGAAAATTCATTTAAGTATTGAAAATGCATGCTCCCAATGCATGAAAGTATTACTAATACTTGGTTCTTCTGCCCACAATAGGCTTCAAGCTTCCGTGTTCCAATAACTCCTCTTTTCACAAATCAAATATCCTTTAATCATGTTGCAGTATTTTCCTCGAATTGAGTATATGAGATTTTAGGTAGATTAATTTCATAATCCTTTCTCAGCTCCAACAATATATCAGTATTTAAGCTCTTAAAGAGAATTTGCATTTTTTCAGGTATTCATATATACTCCCTCCGTCCCAAATTGTATGTCGCTTTGGAAAAAAGATTTGTCCCAAATTATAAGTCGTTTTACAATACCAATGAAATATTAATGTTACTTTTCCTATTATATCCTTAACTATTAATTACTCCCTCTTCTTTCAATTATTTCATTTATCTTTTCCATGCCATTTATTAAGGATAATTTTGTAAAACAACTCATAATTTCTCTTCCCCACACAATATTAATTACATTTCTTAATAAGTGTGAAATGGCCAAAACTTCATACAATTTGGGACGGAGGGAGTATTTTGTATACTCAGTGCTCACATCCAATATTTTTTTGAAAGAACATACAATAATGCTTGCAGTTTGCATGGAGAGATCTGCATATGGATGGAGCAATTTGTTATCTACAAATTACGATATATACATACTGACATGTTTGGCAAGTCCTCATTTAACATATTAGTTCTTTTGTTAAGCCACTCATTCCTTCTTTAATTATTAAATGATAAATTTGAACTATTATAAGCCGGTAAACATTCAGTTGTTCCTATTTTCATGTATTTTTTTCTCTATTTTTTAATTCTCTGAAGATTGAATACACAGATTTTCATTGTTTGGAAATGGATTTTTGTTTATGGAACTTACATGTTATGCTGTTTAGTGGTTTTTTATTTATTTGATTGTTGTTTTTTTAATTGAATTCATAACAATTGTTTTTTCATTAAATTCATAATTGTAATTTTTTTATCATTGCAATGATCTTTCTTACCGTTATGTAAATTTTTATTTTCTATTCTTTATAGTGTTAACAAAGCATCCAAATGAGGCACATATGGTTGGAAAACCTTTGCTTAGAACGAGTCTAATATGTGAAAAAAATATATTATGCTAATGGTAAATACATTCATTTTTCTTAGGTCTCCCCAGTTGATCTGTTGTAGGTGTACTTGCGGTATGTATATTTTACTTATAATGTTATGGTGGATGAACGCAGTTGGGATACACGTGAACACTTTAGTCGAAACTCAAGAGAAAAAATGCTTACTTTGTTACTTAACATTTAATTTATCATCATCTTACTTTGATTTGGCAACACTTTAGTCTTGGACACTATTTTTGTTACATAAAAAGTGAATTTATGATTAACGTTAACCATAATCTATTTTTTAAACTTTATTTAGATCATTTTTTAAAGGGTTTGTAAACATAAGTAATTTACTTTTCAAAGCAAACTTTTCTATGTTTTTTTTATTTGTTTTGAAAAGTTTTTTTTTCCTATTTGCTGTAGTAAAGTCAGGTTGATAAATTAGTTACTTTTTATTTTTGAAAATGACATCCGAGACTTCATTTGTTATAGTATTAATTGAACTTGGTTCTATAATATTTGTGTAGTGATGTATTGAACTTGGAATGAACTTACAACTACCAATTCACGAAGTGCTGGTCCATCAAGTACAATGGAGCAATATCTCAAATAAAATAAAAAATACAATGGAGCAAATCCAGGACAAGTAGATACATGTATGTGTTGAGTGAGGTTGACTGAACTAAGTAAATGGAAATATAAGATGGTTCAAATTGAGGTGGGTTTGTGCAACACATTAATTGTTATAATAATGATTTTAACATTGAAATTCATTGAAGTATTGATGTACTTAGTGATATGGAAGTATCAATTTCTAAACTGTTTTTCGTTGGTCTACTCAAACTCTGGATACCGTTCACCAATTACACCACAAACTGCAGATAATTGATATTGTAATTTAGGTCCTTTTATTATATATTAAAAAATATATTTTAAATATATATTTTAAATAAAGTTTTTTATGAGAACTTATAAAAAATAATAGAAAATCAACTTAGAACTCATTTGTTCTAAACTAAAATATTAATTTTGACATATAGCAACTTAGATATTCATTGTTGAAGATTTGATATAAAAATTACATATTTTTCAAATAGAGACTTCTCAAAAACGATTTTTTATTAGAAACTACTCAAATAACTTTTCATTTAAACATTTGTTTTAAATGATATTGTAAAATTGTTTAATCCAACGTTTCATTTGAAGTTTTCTTTAAAAAATTATCTTTTAAAAAAATTATAACAAAATGATGAAATACTTTAAGAACCATTTTTAATAGCAATTGTAACAGACGGTCCCTCATTTGATTTTCCTTCAGTGGTTGCTGAATATATAGGTATTTTTGTATGTATGCAAGTTTATGATGTTGTCATTTTTAATTGAACTTTTATTCTGAGAATAAAAGGGGGGCCGATGTAACGAATTAGTTTGGTTTAAAGAAAAATAATTTATCCCCGTGAGCTTAGCTCAGTTGGTAGGGATATTGCATATTATATGCAGGGGCCGGGGTTTGAACCCTGGACACTCCACTTCTCCACAATTTAATTGTGTGAGTTCTAGCCACTAAGCTACTTGACCAAAAATAATAATAATAATAATAATAATAATAATAATAATTTTGAACCAATAAGTAATTGGTTTTAAATTGGATGCACAACTGAATTTATTCAAGTCAATTAATGACAACAATGTATTTTACATATAATTCACCCGTGCGTCGCACGGGTGTGCGATCTAGTTATGGGTTAATTGAGGGTGGAAGTTCAAAGGGGGTATAATCAACAAACTCAAAATGATAGAGAGGCTTCTCAACCTAGAGGAGAGCTCGGAGGATACTTTGGAAGAAGAAAGGGATGAAGTAAATGATTAATGATTTTTTTTTTAACAAGAAGCAAGAGTTTAATGATAGTATGCTTTTGAAATGTTAAAAGAGTTGGGCGAGGGTGAACTAAATTAGGAGCAAAAAGGTTGATTGTTTGGCCTTGCAATTGAACTAAATTGGATGTACTGGATAGAAAATTTTATGCCCGGTTACGTGGGGGTTGATTTAATTGGGCATTTCGTCTGACTTTTGGTAGAAGTGGGGGGGATTTTGTCTTTGTGGGATGGTTCAAAAGGCAACCACAAACATTCTTTTCAAGGGAATGGATTTCTATGAGTTTTAGTAGAATGACGGCCTTAAATGAAGTAAGTGTGGGGGTTAATATTCATGCTCTTTTGCGGTATCGTTTTAAAAAAGGAGATTGTGGGGGGTCATTGGATATTTTGGACTTATGGAGTAGGTGGTTAGTGGACTTGTCGTGTGTAATGGGAGAATTTTATGCTATAAGAAATAGGGTAGAGAGCAAATGTTGTAATTCGTGGTTCGGGTGATGGAGATTCTCTAAGTTTAAATAATTTTTTGGAGTCACGGGGCTTGATTGATCTTCCTCTATTGGGTAGAAAATTTACTTGGTTTCAACCGAATATTAGATGCTTGAGTCAGATTGATAGAGTCTTGGTTTCTAATCAATGGCTAGTGGTAGTGGGGGACTCGAGTGTTAGAGATGTGTCGGATCATTTCCCAATTGTAAGGCGTTAGGATTACCATGATTGGGGTCCTAAGAAATTCCGTATCATAATTATTGGCTTGCTATATAAATAATTTAATTTTATTATTGAAAGAAGTTGGAGAAATGGTCCCTCATAAGGGTGGATGGGGCGGAGTATGGTGAGGTAGAGGATAAGATGGGGCTTAAATTAGATATTACACTAGTACAAAATATACTTATTAAATCAAGGATTTTAAATGGGTTGCTATCCACATGACTTAAAAAGCTGGGTGCAAGGAAAGTTTTTAACTTGTAATGATATTAAATCGTTTGACCCCATTTTAAAAGTATTTGTCAAAATTCAAAGTTTCCAAACCAAGTGTAAAGGGCCAAGTGTCCCTCCTAAAAAAATTTCACTTTTTCATTATCCCTCCCACTTTTCCCTTTTCTCCACCAAATCGATCGAACTCCACAAGCAACTTCACGAGATCGAACTCCACCAAACACCAATCGAACTCCACCAAACACCAATCGATCGAACTCCAAACCCCAAACCTGCACCGTTCTCAATTGTTATCCCTTTTCCTCCATTCTTGAAGGTTGATATTGAATCGCTGTCTCTCTGCAATCTATCTCCAATCTTCAATCGCTGTCTCTCTGCAATCGCTCTCTGCAAACGTCAATCGCTATCTCCATCGCTGTCTCTCAATCGCTATCTTCAACGTCTGTCTCAAATTCCAGCTCAAAAAGGTAACCTAACTCAAATTCTTCTTCAAAAACCGAAGTTGACACCTGTTGAAGATCTAGAACGGGGGTCGTCGAACAGGAAATAGGGTCAATGGTGGTGCGGAGAGTGATTCTCATCGCACCACCACTCGTGTAGTCTACATTGGACAAAAGATGCTTTAAATTTGAGGGGAGAGGCGCGGACGTAAAAAGGTTAGATGTAGAGAATGAAGGAGCCATTAAAGGTTTTATATCTAACACGGAGCTTCAGCAATTTTGGTGGCCAACTATGATTCTACGAGAGTCTGTTTCAAACTTTCTCCCTCTTCTTTTGTTTTAATAATGTATTGTTTTTATTTTGTTTTTGTAGATTTTCCATTAAGCATCAACTTTGGATTTCCTTGCCCCTTCTCTTATTATTAATTAGTTCTTTCAGATTTTTACTGTATTATAATTGCTTTCTGTTTTGAACCATCAGCGATTTGAAATAGGAGAAAGAGTTGAATCTAAAAGAATGCGAAATAAAAGAGCTTCTCCATAATAATATATTAATTAATATCCTTATTAAATAAAACAAATCAAGTTTACTAACTCTACAGAGGGAGAATCTAAAACATGAATTCCTAGATTCTTCTTCAAACTCAAGGAAGTTGGCACATTCATGGTACTTCATGGGAGAAATTGATGGAAACCACCCAATCTCTTTTTCAACCAACCATAAGAATTCTGAATGATTTTTTTCTTTCTTTGTTTCGAATTTAAGTTACAAAATTTTGTTTCTTCAGCTTTGTTTGTGGCAGCTCAAAAACATAAGGACCAAGGGGTTCTGCTATCTTTGGATATACTGCCAATTATCAGGCAGCTCAAGAACATGGTTTTGCTATTTGTTCGGCTTCACATATCATGACAAAAGTATACTTGATTGATGGTTGGGATTAAACTTGTGAATCAAGAATCATTCGCAGATGTCATTGACTATTGATTAATCTATTAATTTTTATAGAATTAATAATCGATATGTTAAGTATAAATTGAAATAATAATCATAATAATAATTATAATGACAACGATTGACAATGATAATTTATAACTTCCTTTTGTCATTACTATTTTATATGTAATCATGATGTTGCAAAGTATGGTTCCGAACATTTTGATTTTAAGGATCTTATACATTACATAATATTTTCTTACCAAGACAATTGGTGCATCTGCTTAATGTCCTACGGTGTTCACTATTTGGTTGATATTTTGAACCTCTGGCTTGTGACAGTTTGCGGCCAATTGGTGTTGCCCCATTGGAGTTGTATTACTCTATAGATTTTGTACTAAGTCCAACTTTCAGGCAAATGGTATAATAATTTTTTTTTCATGAAGTCAGACTAGCCCATTGAAATCTCGAACCTGAGATCTTTCGAGGAGCACATTCAGAGGTCTCAAGTCAACACTGTTAGGCCAACCCAAGTGGGTTGCTAATGAAATAATAAGTTGTTTGCAACCTTTCAGTTGGTAAAGTTTTCTTAATATGATATTAGGTTGGACTTTATTGACAAAATTTCTCATTATAAAAAAATTTGATTAATTATTTGATTAGGTTAAAATAATAGATGGTAAATAAAAATTTCAATGAAGGATAAAATTGGAAGGAAAATGCTACACTAAAACTTTACATCCTTAAAGTGAGAGACAAAGAAATCCATCGGAAGCATCAATGTCAGTCGAAGGAACCTTCGGTGAAATCATAATAAGAAGGAACTTGCAGATAACGAAAGCGAATGATAGAACGAGCAACAACCACAATAATGTGTCCCTTTGAAACTATGCAGCTGATTACTCTTTCTACGAAGAAGACGAAGAAAACATTTCATTAGAAGAAGAAATAAATGTATTTTAAACAGATTGTAAAGACAGTGCCAATGTCCAAGAATTTCAGAAAATGTATGCAAATCAACTGCATATGACTGCAGCAAAATTTAAGAGGTGTACCACTTTTTAGCTATCATACAAGCATTCAACAACATTTTTGCTTTTGTTCATTGGATACGAACAGGATACAATATTCAAAAATGAAGTATATTTATAACATGGGAATCAAAATTTATAAGTACAACCCATCTTCCTTTCCTTGCAAGATCACCCAACACCTTCATATTTCCTTGATCTAAACGAATGTGTGCACCAACAGTGCTCATTTTCTTCTTTTAAACGAGAAAACCAAATAATTAAATAAAGCGCATAAAATTTGAAGAAAATCAAATAACTGTAATTCGACCAACATCTACTCGGAAAAATAGTCATAAAACATGAATTGGGTAGAAATATCTATAATGAACAAGCAATTGATACTACAAATGCAGAAAAGCCGTTATACACATAAAGGAAATAAATTTTAAAAGTAAACAAATAAAAATTGAAATATTAAATCGTCCAGACAGAATAAAAAACATTCCATAAAAACACTGGTAATTCTAGTAACTTTAAATAAATTCAATTGAAATTTTGCAACTTGGAGATACAGTCGGACATGAGGATAATTCTTCTATAATCAAACTGTTTTTCAGAAGCATTCCATAAGTAGCAAAGCGGATTTTCATGTCTCGTAAGAGAGTTGCATTCTGCAAAATATATTTTACAAATTTAAGATCATTTGTCGAGCCTTGAAAGTTTAGAACAATACATGATCTGAGGTGAGACGAAATGCATTTAGGAACCGAAATTGGGCATTTCCATTCCTTGGTTGAGCTGGTATTCATCCACTGTCCAAGAGATAAAAAATAATATTAATCAAAATATACGGAAAAAGAAAACACCAAGTAAACAAACGAACTACTAATCAAACCTTCCCAATAGAAAGAATTTGAAGCTTGGGACAGTGGCGGAGGAGTTGTAATACACCATCCCAACAATGAAGTGAGCGACGACAAAACACTAGTTCTATATGAACTAAGTTTGGAAACAGTGGAATGACTTTGAAAATAGTATCTTGAGCTATTGATCCGCTGACTGTGAATAGTAAATCAACATTATCAATGCCGTAAAACGGATCCCCTGTTGAATTGATATTCACTCTAACCAACCTGGGAAATGTCAAAGATTTAAACCCTTCTTCTTGTGCAATGTTCGCATTTTGAATGTAGATAGATTTAGCATGTAAATCTTCCAGAATAGGACAAGCAGAAAGAAAATTGATGTAATCATTCCGATTTGTAAAATGAACGGATTTCAAATGCAATGTTTTGAGCGATGGAAGATCAACACACGAAGTATCAATTGCAAGTTGTATGAACTCAAGTTTGAGATGAACAAGAGTTTGGGAGATGAAAATAATGGGATTCAATGTTTGGAAATACAGATTTAGATGTAATTCCTCAACATGACGCTGTTTTGCGGCTTCAAGCCATGCATTGAAGATGTCACAATCACGCTTGTCATTTCTTCCAGACAAACAGTTTAGGCGAAACGATTTGAGAGGTTGGTTGGTTGAAAGAGGAGAGAACATGAAATTGTCGACAAAACGACAGAAGCCGTCGAAGGTCTTTAAGTCTTTGAAGGTTTCATCGTGAAAGTCTAGAGCTGATAGTGAATAGCAGAGTGGGGTCCACTTCTTGGAAAATGCCGTTGCTGTGAATACGAGTTTTGTTGGAAGAAAAGAGAGGATGTGACACAATAACTCGACTGGTAAATTGTTGATTCTATCCATCAAATTGTTTTCATGATCGTAGAGTGCCTGCTACGAAAATATATTTGATTAGTTGCTGTCTATCAATGAAAACTATGATAATTACTACAAGAGTAACTAGCCGGGCACGTCAGCTTTTATGGTTAAAATCACAAATATCATGTTATTTTAACTTTCGATTTCGGTTTTTTTTTATTTGAACACCCAATATTATTATTAGCAACCACAACTCCCAAGCCGAGAAAAAAGGCCCCGAAAAAATAGAATAGAATACCCCAGCGTATAAGCAATACAGGGCGGCCCAATACCGGACAAAACCACACCACCAAAACGTGACAGCACCATGTAAAACACCTACTGTCCTGCCCACATAATAGCGCGCAGCAGCAGCTACTGCAGAAGCAGAAAAACACCCAAAATGAGCGCAACCCATCAGAAGAACAGCAGTAGCCCACATCTGACAGCAACAGCCCCAAGAAACACCAAAAAACAGACAATCCTATCTAAGTAACAATCCCAAGAATTCGAACACCACTCATAATACAAACACGTCGCTATTATCAGCTTACTCATACTCCAATACCAAGCAAGAACCTTGATATTCTCCACCAAATCCTCTATCTCAAAGAAGTAGAGCTATTTAAGAACCGTTTTCAGTTTTTAAACAAGGGAATCTAGCTACAAAGAATTATCCAATCATCAATATGAAAAGACATAGGAAATAGAGTTGCGCAAACCTAACAAGGGATGAACAAATTAACCTGAACCGAAGGAGAAGAAACACTAGATGAAAAAAGCCTCTCTTCTTTTGCTGTGGATGCTTCTCGTTCCCTTCTCCGTTTCTTCATAGCTGAACAAATGAATCAAGGATGGTTGGTTGGAAGGTATTTACATTAAAAGGGCCAACAAGGATAAGAGCCAGACTTCAAACTTTTACTTTTTCGATTGATAAACTCTTATTTAGGTTTTTTTGTTTTAAGGAAACTCTTATTTCGGAGTGGTTTGTTATAGTTTTTTTATTTAAGATGAAAAATAAATCACTCAAGATTATTGAATGCTTTTGTTACAATCTTTTTAAAAAATATATAGGTCAAATACCTATCTGGGTCTTTTAAGTTTCTAAGGTTTCAGATAGGTCTTTAAGTTTAGAGTTTGTTTCTGATAAGTTCTTTCTATCAAATCAACTTTGGCTTAACGGAGGTCGATAGAAATGACCTATCTGAAACAAACTTGAAACTTAAATGACTCATCTGAAACCTTAGAAACTTAAAGGAACTATCCGAAACAAACTTCAAACTTAAAGGATCTATCTGAAACAAACATGAAACTTAAATGACCCGGGGAGGTATTTGGCAAAAAATATATAAACAACTTCAAATGATATTTTTTTTAGAGGAAAGAGAAAATATGTTTTAAAAGATTAAACTAATTTTGTAGAAAAAAAATTATTTTATATAGTTGTATTGTATCCAAACAAACTAAGGCGGGTGTATTGAATTGAGATTTCATATGATTTTAAAATATTTTTTTGTTTTAAAAAAGTTTGTGGTGTTCAATCAAGATTTTAAAGGAATGTAAAACATTCTTGTGGTATTCAATTAGGATTTTCAAGATTTTTTAATGAGTTCAATAAAGTGCACTGGTATTCAATTGAGATTTTGCACAACTTAAAAATTGTCTATTGATATTCAAAATTCTACGGATTTTAATGCATTGTTGTGAGTAATAGATTTTGTGAGACTTTTCTGTCTTCCACACATAGCTATGACATTTTTTTTAAAAGATACATATACACTTTTGAAAAGACATTTTCTTCATTGGCATGCTGGATACAAAATATCGTGGTGATTCGTGACGTAGAACATATGTCATGTAGGTTCTTTGCATTATCTTTTCCTACTCCACTGGGATATACCATCTTCACTTTCAGAAATGCAATGTTTGATATTACAAAATTTTGAAGTGAACTCAAACATTCCATCAATATTTGCACTTCTTCACCTTCCCAAATACTGGTCGATCACAAGTTTTTGGCCAAAGGTGGTCACCAAAGTTGATTCATGGAGAAAAATTCACATTACGTTGTTAACTCTTTGAATCCATCTAACAATAAAACACAAACAACATATAATTAGCCATTGGGGTGTGGTAGTGATAATGGTGGCTTGAGATAACTTGCTGCAATTATGGCCACTGCAAGATTATTTCCTATAAAAAGACCTTAGGTTCAAAGCAACAAAGCTAGCTGAGGCAACAACCGCAAGGATTATTGTAATCGATTGAAGAACACCAACTAGAATAAAAAATTAGAAACTGAAAATTTTATGACAAAGTTTGATATTTTGTTCGATGGATTAGATAAAAATACAAAGTCATTTCATGTTTTATAAATCAATAAAGTCATTTAAAATCTTAAAAGTCTTTGAGTTAAAATCCCTCTAAATCCAAATTATAGAATCCTAATTTTAAAAAGTCTTTTAAAAAATCTTAAAATCCCATAAACTCTTAGAAAATCTTTTAATTAAAATCTTCCAGACTTTTTATGTTAAAATAGTCTTTTAAAAACTCAATCTAATAAATTAGTTTTTAAAAATTAAGTGATTTTTATAACGGTGAAATGCAGTTTATGTGAAATCCACTACTAAAATGCAGTTTTATTGTGGTGAGTGTTGGGAACACTATAATTTCAACACTTACTTTAACTCATGCAGATCCACCATTTTATGTGAAATTCATTTTTAAAGTGTGGTATCCACAAAAATAATGCTAAATATTTTTATACATTTGCAAATGGTCATAAATGACTCAAAGTTTGAGGTCCACAAAATACTTATACATAAATGACTCAAAACCTAAATGCAAGGGAAACCGACGATTTTAGACCAACCGGACCAAAATTGACCCGTATAAACAAATTCTAAAAAGCTTTCAAAATACTGTAAAAAACCTGCGATTTTGCATGGATTTCATGATTTTTTGTGATCTCGGTGCAATTTTACTAGGATTCTGTCTTTCTTTGGAGTCTACAATGGATTTAGATCCATGTAGGTGAATAAATTCGTAAGTCGCAGTTTTGACAACAATGATTAATAATGTTTTTGTAGAAGGATATTCACTCACTTCCTCCCCTTTATAAGACAAAAGCCACAAGGCTCTTGATAAATTATCATACAGTTCGTCTGGCAGGTTGCAGTGCCTTCCTATAAATAATAGACTTCTTATTATGTTTTTGACATGCAAGTTCATCATCAATACAAGTTCATTGTTAATAATGGCTAATAAGTCATCCTCTACTGCCATCGTCTTCCTCGCTTTTCTCTTGCTTGCTGGATCAGGTTATTTGTTATTTATGTCGAGTCGATAGTTTTCTTTCATACTTCTGTTTAGTTTTGTTATTGAATAGTACTTGTTTAATTTATTTTAATGATATTATTATTACATATATTGCAGCATACGCTCAAGATAATTTCGACATTTGGAATCAGTGTGCTCCGGAGTGTGAAGACTCGAGCGGAATTTGTATTACTTGCATTGTTGCCGGTTGGGGATGTCCGACAGGTTGCGTTGAATGGGTTTACGGACCCAGCCTCTGCAATTGTATACCGGAGCGATACTATCCTCGTCTTGATTCTGCTAGTCCTTGAAGATCAGAACTTCATGATGACCAACAACCTAGTATCAAAAAAAAAAAATTAAGAATATGCAAGAACGTGCTAATTAATTTAGACTTATTATGATTTTCATTCTATCTTTGTGTATTTGTAAATTTTGTTATATTGTTTAATAAGCATGCATGTGGTATATGCATAATTTGTGCCATCGACGATGGCTGGTGGGTGAGAAGAGTTGAGTTTCCAACAGTTGACTATTTATGTTGTACCATTTGAATACTATATATAATAATATGATGAATGGTTTTGGATTCATGAATTCAGTGTTTAATTATACCATTTTAAAGTCGATGAAAAAAATTGTATCAATTATCATTAAATTGTTTGTGCAAAACTTATAAAAATGTTATTAGTTCAAACACTACCATATTTTAACTTTATATACTAAACATTCATGTAAAAAATGGTTTTGACTATTTATTTTATGAACATGTATATGTAAAAAATCTTTCAAAAATTTAGGAGTTTAAGCATAATTAAACAAATTTTAATTTAACAAGGACTAAAAACACTAACAGAAAATTTTGTAGGGACTAAAAAGTGTTATTTATTTTTATAGAAACTAAAAACAAAACTGCAGATATTTATAGGGACCAAAAATTTAATTAACCCTATTTATTAAAGTTTTAAAGAAAACAAAGCATAATACAATTTTATTAGTGTCTCTTCATATCTATGTTCTTCATAGGTAATTTTAGTTTTGGTTTCCTTTATTGAATATAGGTTCCATGCCTTGCTATGAATGCAGCAACATAGATTACAAACTTATAACATATAAAAAATCAAGGGTTAATTATGTTTTAAGTCCCTATAAATAGGCGTGTTTTCAACATTAGTCCCTACTTAAATTTTATTAAATTTTTGGTCCCCAACGTTTTTTGCCGTTTGCAAAATTGGTCCTCACCGTGAAATGTTGCTGATTCAGCTAACGAGAAATCACATGTGGCTGCCAGTTCAGATTTTTTTTGTTTGAAGTACAATTAATCTAATACTGGGCCACGACCCGACCCGAGTATGATTATGACCCAGTCTGACCCATAAAAAAAACCAGTTACCATCATCTTCTTCCTCTCTGCCGAAATAAAAAACTCTAAATTCCCAAATTGATTTTTTTTCAAACACTTCAGATCTGAGTTCAAAATTGGAGAACCATGGAACGACAAGGAAGCATAAATCGCCGAAAGAATCGTTTGTACTCAAACAGTGTTACATCTTCTTCAACTCGACCTAGGGGACAAAAATGTGGTTGTGGTATTCGAACCATTTTGATGACAGCTACAAGAGGGAAACATATAGGAAGACAGTTCTGGAGATGTCCATATTGGATGGTACTTATGAAAACGTTTTCATTTTTCTTCTCATTTACCAGTTCTCTTTTCTTTTCATATGTTTTTGTGTTTAATTCTGACATCTGTTAATTGTATGAAGATGAAGGATACTTGCAACATGTTTATCTGGGCTGATGAAGTAGAAGAGATTGATGACACTGATGAGATTGAGGATGTTGATGATGCTGGAGGTAAAGATGTAAGTGTCATTGCTTTAGGAATTGCTGAGGAAGCTAGGAGGAAGAATGTAAAGCTTTACACGAGGTTTAACCAAGAAAGGCTGAAAGGAAAAGTTACCTTGACACTGCTAATTGTGTCATTGATTATCAATCTTGTCCTTGTTATGAAGTTAATGTTCTAAGATTTTAGGTGTTTGTAATGAAGATAAGGTTCTAGACTTTTAGGCACTGCTGATGTATAAAATGATGTATCAGTGGTTTATTAGTAAGAAGTAATGTTATGGTATGAAAATCTTGTAATATTGGTGAGAACAGTAATGTTATGGTATCAATTTATCTTGTCAAAACTTGGTATCGAAAGTGACATGTTATGTTATCAATTTATTTTGCAAATTTATCTTGTAATAAGGTGCATTAAAACATCACAAAAGTAGTGCTCTTTGTAATGACATGTTATGGTATCACTACTTTTTGTTATAATCGCAATAGAGAAAATAATCTTAGATTTTACCTTTGAAACAAATTAATACACACACGGAAGAGCACAAGAATTGATCACAAAATATGCTATAATAGAATAAGAGTAGATCATAAAGCACCAAAACAGTTTGTGCATTAAAATGTGCATTTAAGTATCTTAGAAGTGCACACTAGTACATATAGAAAATAGCATATTGCACCAATTAAGTTCAAAAGGTGCACACCAAAAGGTGCTAGTAAAAAGACAAGTCTTAGTCAACTTAATACAAATAAAAAACAGCATATAGCACCAAAACAGTTCAAAAGGTGCACACCAAAAGGTGCTAGCAAAAAAACATGACATCATAACAAACTACTCCTTTGCTACAATGTCTTCAACATCATCTCTTTTTCCTTTGTTCAACGGCCTAATAATTTCATCTAGCTGGTTTGGTGGAAGTGCCTTCAAGCCATTTAGCATCATATCAACATCATTGGCAGTAGTTTTTGCTTGAGCAGAAGCTGGTTGAGATGTGTTGACAGTCATAGAACTACTACCCAGTTCAACAATCTTCTTTGTTTTTTTTGGCATTGGAACTCCCTTAGACTGCTTCTTACCAGATCCAACAGGTCTCCCCTAAGTAAGAAACAATGATAAATATTTTTAAATCAATTAAAATGAAGAAAAAAAAAACATAATCAATATCAATAAGTTTACTAAAAAGAATCATAATGTATACCCTTTTCTTAGGGGCTACTGCAGATTGGCTACTTTGACTTGCCTGAATTGTTGGTTGTTGGAGTACAACTGCAAGATTGCTTCTCATACTTTTCTGAGTAGTTGGTGCTTGTTCATGGAAAACAACAGCAGGAGTTGCACTAGTCTGAGATGTTTGAGTTGGAACAACAACAGCCGGATTTATGCAGGTTCTTTGATTGTGTCCATAATGCAAACATTTCTTGCATCTGTTAGTAGTGTAACCCCTTTGCCACTTCCCATTCTCCATCCTGTCCTCATCAGGCTCTCTTCTTCTCAGCTTTTTGGGCCTGCCAGGCCCACGCTTGTAGATAGGGGGCAAGACCTCAACAAAATCAGTTTTAGGCCATTTATTCTGCCCATTAATAGGGGATATAACCTGAGCATAGCAATCCTCATAATACACCTTGCTATAGTACTCATGCACATATTGTGCAAGATCATCACCCTTCATCACAATAGTTGCAACAGCATGCCTACAAGGGATCCCAACCAATTCCCAACAGCATGCTCATTTTCTGAAACATCTTCACCCTCAGCAGCAATCCCTTTCCCTTTGTAGTCAGATTTGCCTGCACCAGCACCATAGAGTTCAACACCCTCCACACACCTTGGAGACTCCTCGTTACCTGATTAAAGACACACCAACCCACTTGCATTCAACTTATTCCATAAAAGTCAAATTCCTATACCCCACATGCTTAAATCGAAACTGTTGCAAAACCCTAGTAATAAACAATACCCACATGCTTATATCCCAATAATGTATTACTTTACATGTTTTCACTAACAAAAAGACAACAGAACTGAAATAAAAAAAACGAAAAGATTCATACCATGAGAATCTTCTTCTTCAACCTCGGGACCACCAAGCAAAGTGTCACCACAAAATCGAACCATTGGACCACAAACTAAGATTCCCAAACAGTAGAAGACAACGATCTGAAGTTTTTCGAAAACGGAGAAGGGTATCGAGCGGCTAGGATTAGTGTGGGTAGAGAAAAGTGTAAGAAACTGATAAGATAAGGGTTAAGGGGTTTTTATATTGGAATTTTTAAGGGTTCTTTTAATTAAAAAATATTATTAACCATTTTATTATTTATTGAATAAAAAACAATTGTCTCACGTGTATTATAATTGAAGCCACATGTGATTTTCCGTTAGCTGAATCAGCAACATTTTACGGTGAGGACAAATTTTGCAAACGGCAAAAAATATTGGGACCAAAAATTTAATAAAATTTAAGTAGGGATTAATGTTGAAAACACGCCTATTTATAGGGACCTAAAACATAATTAACCCAAAAATCAATAGTTAAATAGTTAATCTACATCAAAGTTTCGTTTACTCTCTCCTTTATGTTAATTTCGGTGTGAAGGTTGAAACCTCAACTAACCAACTTGGATTAATTTTTCAAATAATTTCTTAGTCCTAAATTATCAATTGAAATAGAGGAGAGTCTCACGTTATGTAAATATTTAAAAAAAAAAAAAAAATTTCAAGCATATTTTACAATTTTATTGCCAAAATCTTAAGGGAGTGCAATAAATGACAATACATAAATTTTACTGCATTGTGTATTTTACATTCCTACTTTATTAGGTGAATACCTTCTAAGAGTTGTTTATAATATCCAGTCTTGCTATAGCATAGTGTGTGTTGACTTTATTGATATGTGGTCATGGCAACACATATATGCACAAGTCTTTAATTTTTGGATTAAGCTTTTAGCAAAACAATATATACATATGCATAACTTGGTAACCGTCAACATTTGCATAACAATCCAGTGTTCACAGCGACATCGATACGAACACATCAAATGAGGAACACTCAACAGTAACAACACACCACATCAATTTCCATTTTCCATCGTGGTCATACGATACATTTGATTTGCAGAAAGGGTTGTTGATGAATTGATACAAACTTCAGGGTATGGATAACTGAAACCATAAGTGTGGTTTAATGATTTTGATAGTCTTGTATGTAAAACCAAGATAATTGTGTAATGATTTTTAATGAAATTATTATTTTTACATGGTTTTAAATAATGATTAAGATGTACATTGAAATTATTACTGAAACCATAATTATGGTTTAATGGTTTTGATAGTCTTCTATGAGAAACCAAAATAATTTTCTAATGGTTTTGTGACGTGTTTATGCAGGGTGCATATGGAAATAACTGGCTATTAAACAAGGGAAATGCTAACCGGTGCCCCCAGGGCACTGGTTAAGGATATGAAAAAGAAAATTATATAGTAATTAATGCATTAAAATTGTGTAATTAATTTATAATAAAGTCAAAAACAGTTTCCTTTTATGGTAATAATTCCCTTTTATGGTATGCTTAACTCGTGCCCTAGAGACACCGGTTAGCAACACCCATTAAACAATTCACGTGTTTTGATAGTCTTCTCTATTGCACGGTGACGTCAAAATTTTAGCAAGTTCAAAACTTTTCGATAGAAAATGTGGCAAAATATTTAACCAGTTTAGGTGAGTGCTTGTTTTATTTTAGGAAAACCATAATCCATTATTTTGTTTAGGTTAATGAATTTTAAGATTTATTTATAGAGTTAAGGATAAGGTCTTTGTTTGTAGCTACTGTGGGTATTTTGGGATTAGTTTCTGGGTTGTTTTTGTGATAGCCTAATTCTCTACTTTGGTTGGTTGTCTTTTTTATGTCTTTAGTTTTGGTTGTGAAGTGAACCTATGACTGATCATCATTTTCTTGATTGCTTATGTGAAGGAAAAAAAAAAGTTAATAGTGTTTTTCACCTCTGTAATATATGTCATTTCTGGTTTTCGTCCTTATAAAATTTTTGGTTTGATTTGCACCCTCGTAAAATTTTTATTTTCTGGAAAACACCTCTAATAGGCCTTTTTCAGAATTTTTTTTCAAGAAATTTTGGTTTTTGAATGGCCTATTAAGGGTGTTTTCCAGAAAATAAAAATTTTACAAGGGTGCAAGTCAAACCGAAAATTTTATAAGGGCGAAAACCGGAAATGATATATATTACAAGGGTGAAAAACACTATTAATCCAAAAAAAAAAAGAAGAAGAAGAAGAAAAAAATATTTTATAGTTGTATTTTTATTTGTGTCGTCTCCTACTGGATACTAATTAGTTTTTAATTCTTTCATATATGTATATTCCTATTTTCTTAATGAATTCCTTCTTTTATTGAAAGAACATGTTGATATGATATTTGCTTGAAAATGTTTTACTACAATTTTATATTTTTCTTTAAAAAAAAAAAGATACATGTACTACAATTCCCTAGATTTTATAAAAGGATACAATTTTATATTCAGGGATTCTATGTGTTACGGTGTAGAAAGTGAAGTATTGATGCGCTATTCGGTTCTCTATTTGTTGAAAATCATAATTTATATTAGGGTTATAGCGTATGTTTGTTATGAGTGAAACTATGATGGTTGGTAACTCTCATTTTTATCTACTCGTTTGTTGTTGTCATGAATTTAGTTGTTTAAGCCTGGTGTTGGGGCTTTATGGCTGATTTATTTTCCTTTCTGAATTTTGAAGTTCTTCCCTTCGTTGTTGGGAGTCTTTAGCGCAAAAGTTGTTTTGATTTTCTGTTGTATTATAGTGAGGCTTATGGTGAGTTGGTGTTTGAAATAATTTGTAGCTTAAGATATTTAAGCAAGAATTAAATTCATTTTCTCTTGTACTCTGAATTTCGAAGACGAAATTCTTTTAAGGGGGTAGAGTTGTAACACCCCAAATTTCTTATCAAAAATATTTTGATAATATTAAAGATAAATTATTATTGTGCATGTATATATATATATATATATATATATATATATATATATATTTGTGGTTGTGATTTTTAGATTGCTACTACTTTAAGAATACTATCTTTTTATTGATGATTAGATCTAGAATGTTTAAGCTTATTTTTAATTTATAAAACTGATGATCATGTGAGTTCTTTATATTAAATAAATAATATAGTAAAATTATGAGAGATGTTGGAAGATAGTGCTAGTGTTTATATCCTAATATGCCTTTATGTACCTCACTTAATTAACTTATTCCAACGCACACCTTAATCTAAGAAGCTTGATCCATCAGCATATGTATGTATATGATCCAACAACCCATCCCCTTCTCAAGGCCGTAATACTAGTAAGCATGCCCCTTGTATATACGTATATATATTTATACACTATAAGTCGCTAACTTAATAGCCAATAGAGATCGGCGATGACAATATGTACAAATAAAGGAAACCCTAGACATAAGAGAGTGAGAGAGGTCTTTGGTAAAACATCATCGTATTGCAAAGAGAGAAGACCTCATAGAGATAGGATCTAGCTTTGAGGAAAAGGATCAATTAAGCTACTTTCTTTCACAAGTCGCTAGGCTGGAGAAAAGAAGACACAATTGTTAAACTGTTTAGATTTATCGCTGCCCTTGAGTTGGATGTCTACTGTGAAGGCTTCAATTCAGGTATGGGGTGAGAGAGAAGAGTTCGAGATCATGAGTGTAAATTAAACTGAGATGAAGGGGAAAGTCGTATTTCCCAAAGTTTGTTCGGGCTTACCGCGACGGTTGTAGCCCTTGGAGAGAATAATTAATTTAATGTGTAAATTTAGAAGTGCGAGGTTAAAAGATGAATTAGAAACATTATTGGGGTGTTGTTTGATTTAAATTATGTGAATGGTATTTGATGTCAATAATAAATTTTGTGCATGCGCTCATGTTTGATTTGCCACAATTATTTGAATTGATAAATTATGTATATTAATTGATTGAATAACTAGTACAAGATAGTTGATGTTTAGTAGATAATTGTTTTGCTTCTGCCAATTTGGTGCTATAGAAATTAATTATGGGCTAATCTATGAGTGTAAGGATTGTGTCTACTGTTCCTTGTAAAATGTTGTGTTCCACATCTGTATGAAATTGGCTATAGTGGTATTCTAAGAAATATTAAAAATGTCTTAGATTTTATATACATTTTTTTTTAATAAATCCACTTCTATATTGTTGTCAAGAGTCATCAATCTGTTTGTTTTTCTATGCAAATGACGAGGCTTAAAATAGTTTGATGATGAGAATAATGATGTCGATTAAAATTTGTGGTGTGAATGATGATGTATTTTCATGATGCCGATGGTTTCTATGATGATGATGTCAGTGGTGATGATTTGTGTGCTTGTATTAGAGTCGTGCATTTTAGGAGGACTCTTGCATTCATAGGTGGAATATGTGACTATGTGTATATGTGTAATACTTGTCGAATTTAATTCCTTGCGTTCATATAGAGTCTAGAGCATAAGTCTTGCATATGTGGGAGAAAAGTTCACTAACATACTTCTGGCAACTATGTTGAGAAAAGTCCTATAACATATCTCTAGCAACTATGTTGAGAAAAGTCCACTAATATAACTCTGGCAAAACGATGAGTAGGTGTGGTACCACATTCATATAGGTCTTAGGATTGAGTTTATATGCATAAAAATTGATGATGATTTGTATTTGGTGAATAAGTGTAACTACGTGAAACGATAAAGGTGATTGTATGTCGATGTTCTTATGAAGATGGTTATTGGTGACTATATGTGTTGCGACTATTTTTGAATTGAATTTTGACATTGTGTTTGTGAAGATCTTGGTTCTTATGTTGTATTGATATTCTTTTTTTTACTAACTTGGATTGAGTTGATCTAGTATATTCTTCAAGTTTAGAATATTATGTTTGTGATGTGATATGACTTTGACTTAATTGCTTACGTGTTCTTCTCATTATTTTATATTATTACATGTTCTCGAAACTCACCCCTTCGTTGTTTGTGTTTGCTCGCTTGGCCCTGTGGTCGCGAAACCGTAGTTCTATAGGTTATGAGTCTTGGAGTCAAGTACACGTTGTCTGTTAATTTGGGAGAAAGCACCGCTCTGATAGTGACACGGGAAAAGGGATATGCTTACTTATTTAGTTTTGTATAAGAAAACCATTGTTTATGATGTAAAAGAAAGTATTTTCAAAAGAAAAAGATTCGGTGTTAATATTATTATAATTTTCAAGGAAGTGAAATGTGAATTATGTTTGCTATGAGTCAATGTGGTATCTTAAATCTTGTGGAAAAATTCTTATATTAGTTTGAAAGTTTTTATTTGACACTCCCCGTTACGAATATTACTCAATTTTTGAATAAATAATAGTAATACTACCTCCGTCCCTAAATATAAGACCCTTTTGAGAATTTTTTTGTCTCTTATTATAATACCCCTTTGTTATTTCCAAGTGCATTAATTTTTCACCATCATACCCCTATTTATTTTGTATATTTTTCTTCAATCAATATTAAAAACTATATTGAAAACATAAATTAACTCTCTCTCTTAAGGATAAAATTGTAAAGTAATTACCAACAAATTTATTATCACTATCAATTTTCTTAATTCTCGTTATTTTTAATAAAAGGCCCTATAATTAGGGACAGATGTAGTAATTATTATGAGATTTAGGGGGTCACAACCCAAGTGCTTTCCACATATGTGTGGTGCAGCATTCTCCGTACACAAATTGTCTTTACCAAAAAAAGAAAAACAAAATATGTTAGTCATTTGGTTCAAGTTATTTATTTGTTAAGGAGCTTTCCTTCAAAAAAAATTATTTGTTAAGGAGCTCGATATTATTTCAACAACCAATAATTTTGTTTCACATAGAGATTAGTCATTGTCAACACATTTTATGGTCTTCCATTCCCGACACATCAAATTTATATCTTTAATGAAATTTGATATCTAGCTCAAGAGAACCATGCATTGAACCTTTTTTGTTGAAAACATTTAGAACAAAGATTATGTTGCACAAATTCCATCTGAAAATTTATATTTTAAGTTTATATATCAATATATCTTATAAAAAAGAAGTTTAATATATCAAAGTAAATATTGAATAAATAAATTTATCTCAACTTAATAGGTATAGTTCAATTGGTTAGACAATGTTGAGTTTGTAGGTGGATGATGGTGGTTTGATCTATACATAACTCATTTTTTAAAAGGGACAAAGAGCTATAAATTGTGATATAAGTATATCATACATGGAGATTATCAAATTAAAATATGAAGCTTACAGGGATATTATAGATATTACAAAGTCATGGTTTCCTACCAAATTAAAACCGAAAATCATATCATCCGCCACTACCTAAATACACGAGTTTACATAGATACCTCCCTTTAGTCAAATAAAATTGATGTATTTAGTTCAAATACATAAAATAGAGAGTATAGCGTGAAGTCTCTCAGGTTTTAGCAAAGGATATCACCAATGGATAAATACAAGATTCTGATTTCTGACAGCAAATGTATCACGAGGCATATCAGTTAGATTATTGACAACGTGTTAAACATATTACAGTGATGCAATTTGCAGAAATTTTCAAACTCCATTCCAAAGTCAAGATTGTACTGATAGGTCCGCAAGTGCATGGAAATATCGGTTTTAGTATAAAAGATGTCGAATCCCACAGAGACCAACGTCAAGTACCGTTATATATTGTCACATTGTTTATCTAAGGCGATGCAAATTAATTTGGTTGCAAAATTTGGAAAATAACTTGTTTTTAATTACTTTAAATGACGAGAGCCCGAAATATAATTTGTGCCGACTGTGAGTGCTTGTTAAGTTATATATTATTATTGTAACAGGACAATATTTTCACGCGTAAAAAGAATTAAATTAAAGGGGTCGCCAGCTTTCGTGTGTACAACACCGAATTTTGACTTTGTAAACTATTCGACCGCTTTCGCGTGTACGCCTTACAACTTCAAAACTCCGTTTGTGAAAACTAATCAATTTACATGCCGAAGAGTTATTTTTATTAGAAATTTTAATTTAAAGGTACCGTCGGCTTGATTTTGGTCTTGAGGATAAGATTTTGTCATTTGTGGTGAAACATTCTTTGATTGCATTTTGGTTGGAAATAATAAGTGCAGGGTATGCTCCTAAACGGATTTGGAAGATAGGACCATATTTGTCAGAAAATGAAGCAAAGATTCTTGCAAGAGGGATTTGTTTTCCTAGTAGATGGAGGTGACCTATTAAAGGTAATGCATATAATGGTTCTGGTGGTTTCATACCCTTGAATTTGTTACTAGGTTTTTTGATCTTCCATATGTTGTATATAAGCACTAAAAGTATAGCTAGTACTGTATTTATTGGTTGTGAAAGGAAAATATCCATTTTTGAGGGAGTATAGATGTTTCGCATGATTTTTGACAAGAGAGCTATCATGGTGTTCTTATAGTGGTTAATTTGAAAAATTAATGCATTGAAATGGAGTGCAAGACATGTGAATAATAGAAATGTTACGTTGACTTTATTTTTTTATGTCCAACATAGCATCGTATCATATTTATATACATTCTGTGTTAACTAATCGCCCTAAAACAACCTCTTTAGATTGGCCTGATAGTGTTTGCTTAAAATTTTGAAGAATTTTTTTCTCAAGATCTTAAATTCGATTCTTTTGAGTTAGATGAATTACTTTGACTTCTTAAAATAAAACTAATTGCCCCAAAAAAAATTCATAGGTAGCAAAAGGCCATACACTTAAGCAAATGTAAGAAGATTGTTCAATATAAACACTTAACAAATGCTCATAAATACCTAAAACATGTTAAACGGTAGTTAATTGTCATTTGAGTATTTTTTAATCAATCGATTTAAAAAGTATCCGAAAAACAATTACCAAATCGCCAGGCGCTGTTCAATCTTTTTCTAACCCTACCAAAAAACACTCGACCACATCATGCAAATTGCAGACAAATAATATTTCTAAAAAGGTCAACTGCGGAATTAATGGAAGGGATTTTGCTGGTGTTACAAAATGCACACTCAAGAGATGGGAAGTAATCCAAAATTAATAGTAGTCAAACTGAGGCGAAGAGTAATGTGGGAATTTTGAGCTGTAATCGCAGCAGACAACTAATATTTCTCCCCGCCCACGTGCAATTAAAAATGTCATCTCCTAGTCTTAAATTAAGTAAGTCATTTGCTCGTTTCATATTTCATATATTTATTAAGAAAAATATATATGTGAATGAGAGAGAAAAATGGTTTTAAATTTTTTTGTTTAAGTATTGGTGTATTTTCCATTATTATATATGTAAAGTGGAATATATTGTATTGAAAAAGATGAATGAGAAATTAATTAGTGTTATAATTGAAAAAAATAATTAATATTGCATCGAAAAGTGAAATGGATGGTTATATTAGGATAATATTTTTTAACAAAAAGATCACTTATTAAGGGACCGAGAGAGTATATGCCAAGCAATTGCAATCAAATATTATTAGCTTCATAAATTATGAATTGTTTGGAAGAAGTGAAGTTTGATTTCTAAGTATAACAACTACTTTAAGACGGAATTTATATATCTTTTTGTCGAATTTTGAATTACCATAATCTTTTTCTACCGGTAACCCTTGATTAACAGAAGAAAAAAAAGTTAAATATATAGAAAAAAAAACTATAATTTTCTCTCATATGAGATGCTTCATACTCCCCTCACCTCTAAGATGCTTAATTTACACTCACCTCCCGTCTTATAGATTTTATAATATAAAATTTAATTTTAATTAGATTATTTTATCAATTTTAATCAGCTGTCCAATATTTTATTTTATTTTTATGAAATTTAATATTTATATTTTATTTTATATTTTTTTTACAAGTCAAAATGAGATATATTACGAACAACTGAGTATCCTTAATAGCACACAATGTACCAATAAAGACATTAAAAATATACAAACGATCAAGTCACAAAGAAAGCGAAAAAACAATAATTAGTTGATGCCCTGACAAACAAAAAATATATTCTCTATGATCTTCATTCAATGATAGCATCAACTATTGTTTATATATTTCATGCAATAATATACATACTTAGCAATACACAAGGAATAAGTAAAAAAATAAAAAATACACAATGACACACAAACCCAAATGCGCTTGCTTTGCTGATATGGTTTGAATCTTTACCAGCTTAACAAGAAGTCTTGGGATCTAAGCTATGTATTATTGTTTAAACCATCGTAGCGTACTTTGTTATTTGTTGTGATCTTATATGTTTTGAAAAATCAGTCTTCACAATTGTACGCGGATGATACTTTATTTGCATAATAATAATAATAATGCGTATCATTGATAGAGTTCAAAGGGTAATCGTGGGGTCAAAACAACTTGCAATGGAGTTAACTTAGGTAAAGTTATTCCCAAACCTTCTCTCATATCAACAACTTCATCCATTGGCACTTCCAAATCAAACCCATGAAGAAGACATGCAAGTGTAATGAGACTATTTTGTGTAGCAAACAAAGATCCAGGACAAGCTCTTCTCCCTAATCCAAAAGGAAGGTACTCAAAATGATGACTTTCATGATCAATTTCTCCATTCTCATTAATAAACCTTTCAGGTAAAAACTTTTCAGGCTCTGACCAAATACTTGGATCTCTATGTAATTTCCATACATTGAAAAATACACGTGTTCCTTTTGGTACATAATAGCCTTGAATGTTACAATCTTCTGTGGCTTCATGGGGTGCTAGTAGTGGAGCTGCTGGGTATAACCTCAAAGTTTCTTTTAAAATTGCTTGCAAATAAACCAAGTTTTTTATGTCCGACGATTCTACCCTTCTGCCCTTACCTATATGATGGTCTATCTCCTCTTGTGCACGTTTTAAAACATTCCTATTATTCAACAATAAGGCTACGATCCATGTCAATGTTGTGGATGTTGAGTCTGACCCAGCTAACATAAGATCCTGAATAAAGTAAAATGTTGATTTGTTATTAGTTGCAAACCCTAATAATAATAATAATAATAACTTAGAGTTGAAAGGATCATGCATAGCAATGTCATATCTTCTAATTCGTTATGTTTACGAGGATTGGTTTTCTTGAACTGAGTTAGGTTTATATATGTCTCCATTTGTTTTCTTAAATAAATTTCTAGCTTGTAAAAAAAGATATTAATAATTGTTGTAATCTATCTACATTTGTGAATTTTAAATAAATTTGAAACTCTGGGAAGAGTTTTGTCGTCCAAGTCTTATCCGACTCTCTACGATTGCACCTATTTTATTTGGCTGTACCTTTTATGAGTTTAATTTTAATGACTCCATGATTCATTAAAAGAAATTATTTAAAATATTCATATTATGAGAAAATGCACACCGTAATATTTGCTTTGATAATAGTATCACGGTTATGACCATAAACACGATCATCTTCAATCACAGAGAGCATCACATCAATGAAATCATGTTTCTCATTTGAATTATTAACAATATGTTCTTCAATCCAGCTTCCAACAAGTGTTTCCAAATCTTTACCAACTCTTTTCATAGATTTAAGCACTTGTCCTTCAAAACCAAACCAACCAATAATTGGAATCAAGTCCTTAGGAACAAAATCACCAGCAATAAGCATAAATTCTCTTATAAGATTCACAATATTACCATGTGCTTCTACATCTTCCACATTCAAATTCTCAAAATACCTTTTCCCACCAATCATCTTTGTGATTGTATTAAATGATAACCTTTTCAACCATTCACTAATTACAACCTTAACATTGTTGTTTCCCTTAACATAAAATGAAAGATCCTTAATCCAAGTATGAATCTCCGATTCATAAACATGCCTCAATGATTCGAGGCGGCGAGACGAAAGTAATTCAACCATGGTTATTTTCTTTAGCTTTGAAAAATATGGGCCAGAAGGTGCAAAACTAAATCCAGCATAGTTATAACCTAGGTGAATTCCATGACTTGACTTTGGTCTTGAGGCTAAGATTTTGTCATTTGTGGTGAAACATTCTTTGATTGCTTCTTTGTTGGAAATAATAAGTGCAGGGTATGCTCCTAAACGGATTTGGAAGACAGGACCATATTTGTCAGAAAATGAAGCAAAGATTCTTGCAAGAGGGATTTGTTTTCCTAGTAGATGGAGGTGACCTATTAAAGGTAATGCAAATAATGGTTCTGGTGGTTTCATACCCTTGAATTTGTTACTAGGTTTTTTGATCTTCCATATGTTGTATATAAGCACTAAAAGTATAGCTAGTACTATATTTATTGGCTGTGAAAGGAAAATATCCATTTTTGAGGGAGTATAGATGTTTCGCATGATTTTTGACAAGAGAGCTATCATGGTGTTCTTATAGTGGGTAATTTGAAAAATTAATGCATTGAAATGGAGTGCAAGACATGTGAATAATAGTGGTTAATTTGAACCAAATGACTAGCATATTTTGTTTTTCTTTTTTTGATAAAGACAATTTGTGTAGGGAAAATGCTGCACCACACATATGTGGAAAACACTTGGGCGACATTGGGGTGTCAATGTTATGTGACATTTGTCAACCACAATGTCACATGTGTACAAAATAAAAATCATGGCTTTCTTCTGTCTCACTTACAAGGAATTTTTGTCATTTTATACACTTGTAACATTGTAATTGGCCAATATCACATGACATTGGCACCTCAATGTCACCCAAATGTTTTCCACATATGTGTAGTGCAGCATTTTCAGTACACAAATTGTGTCTTTACCCAAAAAAGAAAAACAAAATATATGTTAGTCATTTGGTTCAAGTTATTTATTTGTCAAGGAGCTCGATATTATTTCAAAAACCAATAATTTAGTTATTCACATAGAGATTAATCATTGTCAACACATCAAATTTCTATCTTTAGTGAAATTTGATATCTAGCTCAAGAGAACCATGCATTGAACCTATTTTGTTGAAAACATTTAGAACAAAGATTGTGTTGCACAAATTTCATCTGAAAATTTATATTTTAAGTTTATATATCAAAATATCTTATAAAAAAAGAAGTTTAATATATCAAAGTAAATATTGAATAAATAAATTTTTCTTAACTTAATAGGTATAGTTCAATTGGTTAGACAATGTTGAGTTTGTAGGTGGATGATGGTGGTTTGATCTATACATAACTCATTTTTTAAAAGGGACAAAGAGCTATAAATTGTGATATAAGTATATCATACATGGAGATTGTCAAATTAAAATCTGAAGCTTACAGGGATATTATAGATATTATAAAGTCATGGTTTCCTACCAAATTAAAACCGAAAATCATATCATCTGCCACTACCTAAATACACGAGTTTACATAGATACCTCCCTTTAGTCAAATAAAATTGATGTATTTGGTTCAGATACATAAAACAGAGAGTATAGCGTGATGTCTCAAGTTTTAGCAAAGGATATTACCGATGGATAAATACAAGATTCTGATTTCTGACAGCAAATGTATCACGAGGCATATCAGTTAGATTATTGACAACGTGTTAAACATATTACGGTGATGCATTTTGCAGAAATTTTCAAACTCCACTCCAAAGTCAAGATTGTACTGATAGGTGCGCAAGTGCACGGAAATATCCGTTTCAGTATAAAAGATGTCGAATCCCACAGGGACCAACGTCAAGTACCGTTATCTATTATCACGTCGTTTATCTAAGGCGATACAAATTAATTTGGTTGCAAAATTTGAAAAATAACTTGTTTTTAATTACTTTAAATGACGAGAGTCCGGAATATAATTTGTGTCAACCATGAGTGCTTGTTAAGTTATATTTTATTATTGTAACAGGACAATATTTTCGCACGTAAAAAGAATTAAATTAAAGTGGTCGCCAACTTTCGTGTGTAGGACACCGAATTTTGACTTTGTAATCTATTCGACCGCTTTCGCGTGTACGCCTTACAACTTCAAAACTTCGTTTGAAAACTAATCAATTTACACGCCGAAAATTTATTTTTAATAGAAATTATAATTTAAAGGTACCGTCGGCTTCATTTTGGTTTTGAGGCTAAGATTTTGTCATTTGTGGTGAAACATTGTTTGATTGCATTTTGGTTGGAAATAATAAGTGCAGGGCATGCTCCTAAACGGATTTGGAAGATAGGACCATATTTGTCAGAAAATGAAGCAAAGTTTCTTGCAAGAGAGATTTATTTTCCTAGTAGATGGAGCTGACCTATTAATGGTAATGCAAATAATGGTTCTGGTGGTTTCATACCCTTGAATTTGTTACTAGGTTTTTTGATCTTCCATATGTTGTATAGAAGTACTAAAAGTATTGCTAGTACTGTATTTATTGGTTGCGAAAGGAAAATATCCATTTTTGAGGGAGTATAGATGTTTCGCATGATTTTTGATAAGAGAGCTATCATGGTGTTCTTATAGTGGTTAATTTGAAAAATTAATGCATTGAAATGGAGTGCAAGACATGTGAATAATAGAAATGAAAAGAAATGTTACGTTGACTTTATTTTTTTTATGTCCTACATAGCATCGTATCATATTTATATACATTCTGTGTTAACTAATCGCCCTAAAACAACCTCTTTAGATTGGCCTGATAGTGGTTGCTTAAAACTTTGGAGAATTTTCTTCTCAAAATCTTAAGTTCGATTCTTTCGAGTTAGATAAACTACTTTGATTTTTAAAAAAAAAAAAAAACTAATTGCCCCAAAAAAAACTCATAGGTAGCAAAAGGCCATACACTTGAGCAAATGTAAGAAGATTGTTCAATATAAACACTTAAGAAATGCTCATAAATACCTAAAACATGTTAAACGGTAGTTAATTGTCATTTGAGTATTTTTTAATCAATCGATTTAAAAAGTATCCGAAAAACAATTACCAAATCGCCAACTGTTCAATCTTTCTCTAGCCCTACCAAAAAACACTCGACCACATCATGCAAATTGCAGACAAATAATATTTCTAAAAAGGTCAACTGCGGAATTAATGGAGGGGATTTTGCTGGTGTTACAAAATGCACACTCAAGAGATGGGAAGTAATCCAAAATTAATAGTAGTCAAACGGCAGCGAAGAGTAATGTGGGAATTTTGAGCTGTAACCGCAATAGACAACTAATTTTGAGTTGTATTCTGCACAATAACATTCATTCAGAAGTTGGTAGTTTAAGAGGAGGGCAATCGTTATGAGCATCAAGTGGGAGTCTCAATCATCCTCCGTTTTGTCACAAGAGTATGTTTCATTTCTTTTGTATTATGTCTTTTTGTTATCATGAGTAATTAAAAATTCATTGATTAGAATTCTAAAATGAATTTCTATTTATTTGTTGAATGCAAGTCTTTTATTTAGTTATGATATTAGCTATGTTTAATTTTCAGATGTTTCGTACTTTTTATTGCCTTCACGCACCAGGAAGTGCGACATACCTAGCATGTGTGATTTAACCATAGAATAGAGTTGGAAGCTTATGACTAGCTCTAGTATGAACCATTGCATGTGATCTTTACCCTAATTTCTTTAATCAATTAGAGAAAATTAGGGTATGTGGTTAACTTCTACGCTTCATGTTTGAAATTTGTTCATTTAAATAACCATTAAGGAATTTCAAACATGACTCTTTTGAATTACATGTGAAAGTCTAAGTCTCCACTTTAATAACGATATCAACGTGTACATAAACCTAAAGAAGTGACGACTATTTATCGTATTGTAGATATGACTTTTTAGGTGATGAGGAACAACATGATTTCCGATTGAATTAAATTTAAGAGAGGAAGCAACGTATATGACCATACCAACTAATAATAGCAAGATAGAAGTTTTTTGTGCGCTTGTGACCACACCTATATGGAAAAAACTTGGCGACATTGGGGTGTCAATGTTATGTGGCATTTGCCAACTACAATATCACACGTGTACAAAATAAAAATCATGGCTTTCTTCTCTCTCACTTACAAGAAATTTTTGTCTTTTTGTACACTTGTAACATTGTAGTTGGCCAATATCACATGACATTGGCACTTCAATGTCACCCAAGTGTTTTCCACATATGTGGTGCAACATTTTCCGTACACAAATTGTCTCTTTACCAAAAAAAGAAAAACAAAATATGTTAGTCATTTGGTTCAAGTTATTTATTTGTCAAGGAGCTCGATATTATTTCAAAATCCAATAATTTGGTTTCACATAGAGATTAGTCATTGTCAACACATTTTATGGTCTTCCATTCCCGACACATCAAATTTATATGATCTTTAGTGAAATTTGATATCTAGCTCAAGAGAACCATGCATTGAACCTTTTTTGTTGAAAACATTTAGAACAAAGATTGTGTTGCACAAATTTCATCTGATAATAGATAAAAATACACTATTTGACTCAATAAATTAAAATAAAAATTTATTTAAAATGACTCTAAATTAAATACTAAACTAATAAAAATAGACCAAAAACTTATTTAAATATGACTATAAAAATAGTGTATGACTGACTGTCATCACAACCTCAAACTTAAACTGTTACTTGTCCTCAAGAAACAAACTTGTTAAATAAAAAATGACAGTAACAGCTTACCAACCAATGGTAACCTTAAAGTTTATCTCCCTACTAGCCATATGATGAGTCAGTTTGACTTGCTTGCATCCATCATTCACAACTCCACGCAAAAATTTGATAAGGGTTTCACAAAGTCGACATGCAAGTCTACATATTACCATATGCTTGAAAAGTTTCTAAACGTCAATCAAAATCAATGTCAATACACACTTTGAATAAGTAGGCACTCCTACGGACAATATTTGGATAACTAGGCTACACAAAATTTGAGTTAGGCACTCCTACAAATTTGAAACACGGATTATTCCCTCATTTACCCTTGAAACAACAATTGTAAAAGTACTAGAGAACATTTATAACTATCGGGAAATCAAGTTTGAAATCACTCAGATTTTTCATTTTTTGTCCCCTTTGCTATTCATTCTATTTTTGTTTTTGAATACACCATTTTTATGTGTATTTTTTTTTTTTGTATGCTTTGTTCTTTGTTCTCTAGTACCCCGACCCCAAACTTAGTTGGTTGAAAATTTTGAAAGCAACCCCAAACTTATTGTTTAGCAACACCCTACATAGCCTAACTCAAATATAACATTTTGGGTTATTTTCTAAAAGTCTCTAGGCTTAAGATTTAGTTTGTCACCGAACAAAGGATCTAAACCGACCGGCTCAAATTGGCTTTCAAAAAGGATATATTTCAATTAAACTAAGGGTAGGCTTCAAAAGGCTTACAACACCAACCACTTTTGTCTCAGTGTGAATATGACAAAGATCAATCAACAGTAAAGAAACAATGAAAGTTCTAGAAATGTAGTTGCACGGAACACTCTATATAAGTAAATTGAAAAATAACATTCAGCCATGAGCCTTACAGTGTTAGATTTCTGGTATTTGTGGCTACCTATCACATATGCGGTACACTTCGCCTTTGAAATATCAAGTCACTCCTTATAAAATTTGATGTCATCATTGATGAAACAAACTGTTATCAAACTGGAAAATATCAAGAAACAAGAAAATTCATTAATAGTAAACAAACAAACAATTAAAGTTACAATAAAAGAGAATCAAACTGAGAACTGACACAACTGACATCTGACAAATACAAGTTATTAAAAAAAAAAAATTGATGTGGACTTTTGATTTTTTTTTCTCTTTTTTTTTGGTCCATCATTTCACTTTTTTTTTTTGTTGCATTTTTTACTGAATAAAAATACCTGAAAAATAAACAAAATTAGAAAAATAATGGAAGCTTGACGCCTCAACCAATGTTAGGGTGGCAAATACGTCATTTAGTTTTAACGGAGGAAGATTGTTATGGTATGCCAAACATAAATATTAAAAATAAACAAATTGAAACAAAATGACGTTTTAACATTGGAAGGAATTTATGAGTCACAAGTAATGAGAAACATATCACAGGCTTCTCAGCCTAGAGGAAAATTCAAAGGATACTTTGGAAGAAGAAAGGGATGAAGTGCTCAACGTTTTGTTTGAAGAAGCAAGTGATTAATGATAGTATGCTGTTGGAATGTTAGAGGATGATTGGGGCGAGGGTGTCGGTAAGGAAGGTTAGAGAATGCTTGAGTCGGATTGATAGAGTCACTGTTCCACAAATCGAGTGTTAACACGTAAACTCGTCCGAGTTTACGTTTTTAGGTGGCAAAAACGTGTTAAGTCGGAGGTAAACTCGGTTTTTGGTGAAATCGGAAAGTTTGACCGAGTTAACACGTGTTAAACTCGGTAAACTCGTGTAAACTCGGAGTAAACTCGTCCGAGTTTACCTTTGAATTTTTTTTATTTTTTTATTTTTGGTTTTTTTTTTTTGTCTCATTTTCTTTCAAAATCCAAATTATTTTTTTAATCCCAAGGTGTTGAAATGTTGCCTTTACGGTTAACATAACTCGGTTTTTTCATGCTTGTTATGTACAGAAGCTACGCCAATGCGTGAGAATGACATACATTGAATTTTAGGGAATGCATTCAGAAGCTTGTTATTATTGATTGTTTTGAAATCATTCAAATATATTACTTGTAATTTTAAATACGAGTTTACGATTCGAGTTTACATAGCTAAAACGAGTTGAGGTAAACTCTCAAGTTGTAAAACTTTGTCATAGAGTCTTGATTTCCCATCAATGGCTACTAGAATTGGGGGACTCAAGTGTTTGGGAGTTGAATAGAGATTTATCGGATCATATCCCAATTGTAAATCGTTATTATTACCATGATTGGGGTCTTGAGAAATTCCGTCTCATAATTATTGGCTTGCTAATAAAGAATTTAATTATGTTATTGAAAGAAGTTTGAGAAATGGTCCCTCGGAAGGGTGGATGGGAATTTTGATAAAAGAGAGAATAAATAGGAGTATGGTGAGGTAGAGGACAAGATCATGGGGCTTAAATTAGATATTGCGACATCCAATGTGAAGTGTGAAGTTGTATGCCTATCAGGAACCGAAGTTGAAGCCTGTTGAAGATCTGGAAATAGGGTCAACGGTGGTGCGAATGGTGATTCTCATCGCACCACCACTCATGTAGTCTACATTGGAAAAAATATGCTTTAAACTTAAGCGGGGAGATGCGTCCGTAGAAAGGTTAGATGTAGAGAGGCCAAGAGAAATTTTCTGGAGAGAGGAGTCATTAAAAGTTTTATATCTAACACGAAGCTTTGGCGATTTTGCTGGACAACTCTAATTTTACAAGTTTTTGTTTCAAACTTTGTCCCTCTTCTTTTGTTATAATAATGTATGTACTAGATATATTTATTTAATAAACTTCTTCAATGTTCAGATATTGTTTTTCATGTGGTTTTGAGATTTTCCATTAAGCATCAACTTTGGATTTTCTCGTCCCTTCTCTTATTGTTAGTTCTTTCCATATTTCAATTTGTATGATAATAGCTTTCTGTTTTGAACCATTATCGATTTGAAATGGGAAAAAGAGTTAAACCATCAACATGTGAAACTACCAGCAAAGAAGAATGGGGAATAAAAGAGGTTCTGCATAATAGTATATTACTAGGAGGAAGCCCGTCGTTGCAGGGGTTTGATTATAATACACATTAAAAATATTTTAGTCAACTAATTAATAATTCACATAAATATTTCCCTCAAAATAAAAATAATTCACATAAATATATAATATGGTGACCGATAGAAATAATTTCACAATATTAGGTTGAAACATTTGAAAAATTGTTATCAATTGAAAAGATAGATTATTTTTTAATATAATAGAAGTGACAAAAAATTATATAGAAACATATAATTAATAAATGTTGATATTTGTAAATTAAGGGATTAAAATGAAATGGGGAAAAATAAGTTGAGGCAGGGTTGTTTTAAAACCCATGATCTAAACCACATGTTAGTGTTTCCATCTTCAATCTTGAAAGTAAACCTCACTGCATAGGTTCAAGACTTTGAGAATAGCTTTTCAAGTATGAGATCGAGTTAGAGCCTTTTCCATGAATAAGTCTACCTCCAAATAAATATTTGAAAAACGAGACATCCAAAACATATCTTCTAATAAATAGAATTAATTAATTTTATTAAAAAAGATAAGAGTAATTGAAAAATCGTACCTATAAAATATCAAGAAGAGTTAAATAGGAACAAAAAATTCACTCTAAAAAGACACTTAAAAAAGAACGGAGGGAGTACTCAACAAAAAAGTTATCAAGAACAGGCTCCATAACATGATCATAGCTAAAAGTGATAGAAACATATATCTTCTTAAAAACCTTTTCAAGGGGTGGAAAGAAGGAAGTTAATGGAAGGCCAACCGAGAACATTTACGATCATGTTAATCTACATAAGCACATTGAAAAGGAGACCAAACCAAACAAAGAGTCAAAGTTTAAAAAAAAGGAAGGATCTCTTAACTAATGATAGGAAGACATATTTGTTAAAGTTTTGCTAGCATTCATTCCATCCAATAAACAAAAGGTCCCCTGGCTCCTTAAAACATCCTACACTGAGTATTGAAAACTCTAAGTAAACTTCAATAGAGAATAGACAAAACTGAGTATTGAAATTATGATTCCAATTTGAAAACTTCAAATAATCTTTGCAAGTTAGCATAAAAATTCAACTATATATATTCATAAAATTAACTACAAAACATATATAGTTGGTGAAACTCCAATATGAAACCGAATTGGTGAAAATTTAAACAAAAGGTCTCCTGGATCCTTAAATCAAAATTGTTACTACTCTTATATCGATCTTCGTCCTTGATATGGATGTGGTGTGGATAGGTAGTACTCGACCACAAATTCATGGGCTCTCGATAGTGAATATGCATATCCCAGAAAATAAAAGAGATTGGTAAAATCCTAGGAAACAAAGGAGATTTAAAAGAAGTTGTTAAAAGAGATTAGAAGTGGTCAAAACCAAAGGAAACAAAAGCACCATCACCGATTCCTTGGATGATATGATAATATGAGTCTTGGTTGGATCAATTCAATTCAAATGAGAAGGAATAAATAGAGAGAGAGAGAGAGAGCAAAGATCAAAGAGAAAGATTATAGAATAATGGAATGAAAGAACACAAACCATGAGGCGACAGTGACTGGAGCCGAAGGAGATAACAATGGAGAAGCTTGCGCAGAGGAAGAAGACTGAACAGTTTGGCCTATGAGAGAACAATAATATAAAAATTGTGTGAGAGAGAGAGAGAGCATTCAAGAAGATGAATGAAGATCAATTGAGAGAGAAGGTATGAGATATGTGCAGAGATAGAAGTTGTATGTTATTTTTTCCTTGGAAATTGAAGAGAATGAGATAGTGCATTTTCAATGAGATAGTGTGTTTCCAATGAGTTTTGGAAGCATATGATGTTAAAAGTTTGTCATTTACAATGCAATTAGGTGAGATAAAGGAAACATATGAATTTGTGCATGGGAAATATAACATCATTTAATGCAAGATAAGGTTGCATTAATGCAATTAGGTGGGATGAAGGAAGCATATGAATTTATGCGTGGGTAATATAACATCATTTAATGCAAGATAAGGTTGCATTAATACAATTAAGTGGGATGAAGAAAACATATTAATTTGTGAATGGGAAATATAACATCATTTAATGCAAGATAAGATACATGTAAAGACTTAACCCTAAAGGATTATTGGGGGAACATTTAAAATTCAAATTTGTACTCTAATGTGTGATAGTTAGTTGGAACAATAATATAAGTAATTAAGGCAAAATTGGCACACAAAAAATAGGGTAGGGTTAGGAAATAAGGTTTGCAATGTTAAGATGGATTATATAATAAGGATAAGGACAAGGATAAGGATAAGGATACGTAGGGGTCAATGTTCGAATCCCGAACATCCCACTTCTCTACATTTAAATGTTTGAGCTTTAGTCACTAAGCTATTTGACACTGTTGGCAATGGAGTGCCAATTTGCACGCTAGTATACTATACTCCCTTCGTTCATGTCATAGTTTTACCATATGCATTATTAAGACTAGTGTTTATACCTTTTAGACAGGCACTTGGTGCCCGAATGACCTCTCTTCTTATTGTGCTAATAAGTATAAAATTACAAACAGTATACATCCTTTATACATAATATATATAGACAACCTACTTTGACCATATATTTTTACTAATATATAATGACAAGTAATAGTATATAAGTTCCCCTACTTTGGCTCAATGAATATTTTTAAAATATCAACTTTTTATACTTTTTTATTACAGATAACTAAAGATAGTAATATTCTAAGTTGTGCATTGACATGTGTGGAGTGATAAACTGTAACATGTATTTAGGAACAAAGGTTTGACTTAATTGAGTGATAAATTGTAACGTGTATTTTGGAACAAAGGTTTGACTTAATAGTATATAAGTTCCGATGTTTTAATTTAATATTATAGATTTGACTTAATTGAGTAAAGGGTTGACTAAATAATATTTATTTTTATTAGAAATAAATTTTAACAATTTTATATAATTTGTGTATATAACAGCATAATCGGCAAAGGCTTACTCACACCAACAAAACTTGTAAAGCTTGAAGAGATAACAATTATAATACAAGCATCATGAGATTTCAGTCTCTTTTTCTTGTCCTTATTGTTTTGTTTGCCTCAGTGGCCACAAATCAAGCCCTAAACATCAACAGACGCGTCAACGTCAGTGATCCACAAATGATTGATATTGCTAAATTTACTGTAACCGAACACAACAAGCAAGTTACTGAGGCGAAATTGAAGTTTGAGAAACTTCTCGGTGGTTTAACCGATGAGACCGTCTACATCCTCGCCATTTCTGCAAACAATGGTTCAGCTTCTAACATCTATGATTCACTTGTGTATGAGAGTCCACCAAATCACTTTAACCTCAAATACTTTCATATTCGTAACAGTTAAATTATTATATTGTATGATCATATAAAAATAAAAGTGTTCTCAATTAAATTATTAAATTGTATGATCATATAACAATAAAAGTTTAAGGTTTGTGCATCAAAATGGATTTTTTTATCTAAATATTTAATTTGATCTTATAATTATGTTTAAAATTCTTTATGGTTATTATCTTATGAAAAGTTCATGTGGATTTTATATTTGAGCGTCTGATTATTTTAGAGAGGAAATTGTAAGTATTTTTGAAATGGGGTAAAATTCAATAGGCAAATAATATCATGTTTGACTATAGACTAGTGTTTGTCAACCCTTGGCCTAGAAAATCATGAGTTTAGTATGTGTAGATGCATCAAATTTTGATCTTCATGATTTTTTACGAAACAAAAAGAAAAAACAAAAAAGATGGGGGATTAGGCTAAAACCCTTAAAGAAAAATACAGGAAAAACAAGTAAGAAAAACATAAAAGAAAAAGAAATAGAAATAAATAACAGCAACCGCCTACAAAAATGTAAACCGAGGCAAACCATGTAACACCCTATTTCTATTAAAGCGGTAAAACTCACGAATAAGACAATTATTCAAGAAATAGACGCTACATCATCATACAAAATTCAAATTCAACATGCATGAATAAAAATCTCAACAGTCGCAGCGGATATAAACCAGAATACTTCGAAGCATACATGTCATGAATCAAATAATACATCAATATAAATGAATCTCCAAATCCCAACAATGGATAAATCTCCAACATGAATGAATAATCCAAACAAAAAAAATCTAGACAACAAACAGACGCCTAGATCAGAGCCATCCTAGACTCTACAACACCGATACCGGAGATAGCTTCCGATATCCACCAAGCAACAATCAATTCACCAGAGCAACTAATCCTGCACAGCGTCTACCCATCCATACAAACAGGTAGGCGGTCAAAACCATTAGGGGTAAGTATTACATCATCATAATCCACATAACAGTTAGACATGAATAAATCAATTCAAGTTCCACATAATTGACATGAATAAAACAATTTCAGTTCCACATAATTGACATGAATAAATCAATTCATCAACAACAATCAAGAAAGGATTACTCACATTATTCTTCATTTAGCATACATAACTCAACAATACATTTCAAAGTTATAAGCAAGTAATTATCATTAGGCTTAATTACTCTTTTGGTCCCTTAACTTATTTTTTTGGTTTCGTTTTGGTACCTTAACTATTAAAAGTTTCGTTTTGGTCCCTTAACTTACTTTTTGGTTTCATTTTGGTCCCTTAACTATTAAAAGTTTCGTTTTGGTCCTTTAACTTACTTTTTGGTTTTGTTTTGGTCCCTTAACTCATCCTCTCTCAACCACTTTGGTCCTTTATGTTAGGATGAATGTATTAGAGTTAAGGGACCAAAACGAAACTTTTAATAGTTAAGGAACCAAAACGAAACCAATACGAAACCAATAAATAAATTAAGGGATCAAAAGAGTAATTAAGCCTTATCATTATCAAAGGAATCACAAAAACATATATGTACATACACGTATACAATTCTCACCTCATCACTATTACCGAAACATTTATCATCAAGTGTATAAGCACAAGTAAGCAAGATGTGCAATTAGAGCATAGATCATTTATTTACAACCATCGACAAAATCCACCAATGTAGATATACACAATCCACATAAATCACATCATTCAACAATTTCACCAATGCACAAATTCATCAAGTCACTTATTCCATTATGACATAATTCATCAACCAATCAATTCCAAATATCACAAGTATGTATTCATTAAACACATTTATCATCAACAATCATCAAGTCACTAACGGATCTCTGCAAGACCGAAGTCCATAAAACTAGATCACTAAATAATCTCTGCTAGGTGTAACACCCTATTTTATTATTTATTTAATTTAATTGAGTTTAGATGTCTTTTAATAATTTAGTCGATTTATTTTGATGATCAGTGATATTTTGTTATGTTATATGTTGGTATATATTAGTATAAAATATTTTGTTATTTGGTGTTGAAATATTATGTTATTTGATGTGGAAATATATATGTTATGTGGTGTATAAATATATTTGTTATTTGGTGTAGAAATATATATGTTATCTGATATAGAAATATATTGTTATTTTGTGTAGAAATATATATGTTATCTGGTGTAAAAATATATTTGTTATTTGGTGTTGAAATATTATGTTATTTGGTGTGGAAATATATATGTTATGTGTTGTAGAAATATATTTGTTATTTGGTGCAGAAATATATATGTTATCTGGGGTAGAAATATATATGTTATCTGGTGTAGAAATATATATGTTATCTGGTGTATAAATATATTTGTTATTTGGTGAAGAAATATATATGTTATAGAAATATATTTGTTATAGAGATATATTTGTTATAGAAATATTTTATATTATATATATATATATATATATATATATATATATATATATATATATATATATATATATATATTATGATAGAATGTTGAGACTTTGAGGGTAGATTTGCAAATAAGAGAAAATAAGTAGTTTAAGGATTTATATAAAAGGTGAGAGTTAGAATTAGAAAATAAGGATTACGTGAAACTGATTTTGGGAGAAAAAGGAGAAAGTGAGAAGTCAAGAGAAGAGAAGAATCTTGTGAGAAGAGGAGCAATCTTGTAGAGTCCGATCATCTAATTTAAGGTAAGGGTGGGACTAACTTTCTCTAATTCTAAGTTGTATAATTCTGAAATTGAGTTTAGCATGTTGTAGGTTGTAGTTATGGGAATTTGGGAATTAGGTTTTGAAGTTGTAATTGGTTGTTAATAGAGTAGAAAATCGGTTGAATTTGTGTAGAATTGATGTTCAGATCATGGGTTATTTTTAGTGCAATGTTTTATATGGTTTTGAGTGCCTTAACATGTATAGAAATGGTTAGACAAGTTTTTGGATCAAATTTGGGCATAGGGAAGTTAAAATTGGGATTTTGGGGTGAAAAGTGGGTTTTTTTGGAGTTGCTCTCTGACAGCACGTCCTGTTTCATGTTCTTGCATCTTTTTCACACGTTTCTGTTTTGAATTGACCTTTGGTATAAACATGAAAGTTGTAGATAATTGAGTTAGCTTTCTAGTGGCTTTGGTTTGACGTGAAAATGATTTTTGGTTCTTGAGATATGATGAAAATACTCCAAGAAGGTCTTAGTGAAATCTTATGAAAATTCAGCATAACCGTTTCTAAGTTAATCCAAAACTTAAGGAATAATTCCAAACCTCAAAATTAGAAGTACTATGAGTTCAACTAGGGTGTTTAAGAGTATTTAACCTATGTTGTGATGGATCTAATTTGGTTTGACGTGAATATCTTTGTTGGATAATTGGAAATACATATATTATGTGAATGTTGTTGTTGAATAATTTGAGTTACATATATTTATGTGAAAAAGGTATGATATAGAAAATAATTTTGTTATACCATTCAAGTTGTTATTATTGATAAGTGCCATAAATTAGTTAAATAACATATATATTTTAGGCACTTTAATTACTTGTTTTACAAATTATCTCATGAAAAGCTCCAAAATAATAGATTAATACCACTTTATGCTTTTTATGTTTAATACCAACCAATTATGTAGGGATTTGCTTGCCAAGAGAAAAAGATCAAAGAAAGTGAAGAAAATTAGATGTTGTCATCGTGGCTAAGCAAAGTCAAAGCCATGCCAAAGCAATGCAAGTCAGAGAGCAAAAGAAATCTGAATATGGGAGCGTGGCTAAGAAAAGTCAAAGCCATGAAGCGTGGCTAAGCGAGAGATATGCGTGGCTAGGAGAGCTAAGGCGGTTTTGGACATCCAATGCTGATGTGGCAGAAACCCAATGGGGAAGAAATCTGAGTATGGCTAAGCAAAGTGAGCGTGGCTAAGCCACGCTGCAATTTTCCAGAATTATATAAATAGCCCCAGACCTTAATCCAGATAATATCATATCATAGACCACTTGAGGGAGAGAAAAAGCAGGGGAAAACCAGAGAGAACTTAAGGAGCAAGGAGCACAAGGATTGAAGTAATCTCCAAGATCATTGAGACATCATGGCTTGCTCATTTCATCTCTTCTTTTCTCCTTGTAAGGTTACCATGACAATGTGTAGCTAAACTCTTTTTTGTTGGGATTGAATGTAATCAACTCTATTAGTATGTATTCCCTTTGATTATGATGTTGTTTGTTCTTAGTTATCTTTTGATGTTGAGGTTATTCTTGTTTTCCATTTTGATCTTATGGATTTGAATCGTGATTGAAAAATACCTTTTGAATCTAGGTTAGAATAATCTTCTATCAAATCTCTTGTTCTAGATATGGAATTAGGTTTTGGTAATCACTTTGACTATTGGAACTTAAAGCTTTTGCATCATTGAATAGTTTGGGAAATCAACTATACAACGATACAATCGACTAGTGGATCGTTTAGTAGTTTGGGAAATCAACGATTGAACGACTCAATAGAATTCATGACATCATTTGGATACGAATGATGTTGTCGAGCGATATGTGATAATATCAATTGATAATTAGGATCTGCAACACTAATCCGAGAATACATATGAATAGGTTGATGAAGTTTAATCCTAACATAATCATTTCCCTGTTAACTCTCGTCCCATTTACCTTTCTGTAGTTCTATATAGTTTATGAACAAAAACAACTTCGAAACCCTAGCTCAGAACGATATGAATTGTTGAACGGCTTAGAATATCGCACCAGTCCCTGTGGAGACGATATAAATACTTACTATTGTTTGATGCAAAAATACTACATCAATTATTAATGATGTTATGTTGTGAAGTTGTTGTATGTTGCTGTCTCTGCTGTATTGATTACTAAATCATTAAGTTGCATATGTTGGTCAAGTTGTTAAAGTTGTAAGTTGTTGTCAATGTTGTTAAAGTTGTAAGTTGTTGTCGATGTCGTTGAAGTTGTTGGTTGTCGTTGCATTAGTTGTTGAGTCCATGCATACTCATTTACGTTGAGGGCTTGATGTTCTATGAGCTGTTGCTCTTTAAGTTGAGGGCTTGATGTCATGGGAGTATATTTATGCTCAATACGTTGAGGGCTTGATGTCCTGTGAGCTTTTGCTCTTTAAGTTGAGGGCTTGATGCCCTGAGAGTGTATTTATGCTCAATATGTTGGGGGCTTGATGCCCTGGATTGATACCACATGCATGATTAAGAAGTCGAAGTTGCATTGTCGAATCAAAGTCGTTGTTGATGAGTTGTCATCCACGAGTTGTTAAGTTGTTGAGTTGTCTTCTATCCACGAGTTGTTAATGAAGTGCTTATGAAGATTATATGATGTTGTTTATGATATTGATTATGATTTTGTTATGTTATTTATGATATTGATTATGATGTTATGATGTTGTTTATGATGTGTTGTGTATGTTGTTATAAGATGATGTATATGATGTGTTGTCTATGTTGTTATAAGATGATGTTTATGATGTATCGTTTATATTGTTATAAGATGATGTTTATGATGTTTAATTTAGCGTTGTTAGGAAAATGGTGTTGGAGGTTCTTGGAGGATAATGTCAATTTGTGGTTTAGGGTGTTGGTAGTGAGGTATGGTTTGGAGGGAGGGAGGCTGTTGGGAGGAGGCCGCGAGGCTTAGTTGTGGTGGCGCGATATTTACGCAATTTGCAGGGAGGAGTGGTTCACCAACCACGTGCGTAGAGCAGTAGGTAATGGGGAGAATACTATTTTTTGGTGAGACGTTTGGTGTGGTGGAGAGGAGTTTAGGGTCAGGTTTAATAGATTGTATGATTTATCGGTGTTTAAGGGGAGCTCGGTGTTTGATATGTGTCATTTAGGCTAGGGGGTAGGCGGTGAGGCGTGGAGATGGAGGCGGAGGTTGTTTGTGTGGGAGGAAGGTTTATTGGGGGATCTAATTTTATTGCTTCAGAATGTGAATTTACAGGTTGTGAAGGTTGATAAATGACTTTGGACGTTAGAATCCTCAAATGTCTTCACTGTCCGAAGTGCCTATAACTATCTTACTCTTCAACCTCCTTTAGTTCTTTCAGTGGATGCCTGTTACTTGTGGCATAGAGACATTCCGTTGAAGGTGGTGTTCTTTGCGTGGCGGTTTTTTCGAGATAGATTGCCCACAAAAGATAATTTGTTCCGTCGTGGTGTTATTGACGAAACATCCAGGCTATGTGTCGCTGGTTGTGGCTCTTTGGAATCTTCAAATCATTTGTTTTTACATTGTAATTTTTTTGGTTATGTATGGCACTTTATTCATAGGTGGTTAGGCTTGACCGTGGCTACCCCTTTTCAGGTGTCCGATCATTTTAACTAGTTTAGCTGGTGGTTTCACAAAGGCACATCGCTCTGTTCTTCAGGTTATATGGTATGCGGTTGTTTGGGAAATATGGAAGGAAAGAAACAATAGGCTGTTTAATGTCAAAGAATGCTCGGTTAATCAGGTGGTCGACAAGATTAAGTCGCTTGCCTTTACGTGGTTGAAGGCGAAGTATTCCTCTCTTCCCCTCAATTACCATGGGTGGTGGCTTAGCCCGTTCACCATTTTGGGCATAGGCTAAGTGTTTCTTTTCTTTTTATCTTTTGCTTTGTATAGGAGATTTTTGTAAATAGTGCTTTGGAACAAAAATCAAGCAATTAAAAGACATTTATTATTTTCTTATTTTGCGGTGATAAGTGTTGACTACAATAGAAAATGGAATTAAAGCCTATCATATCAATTAATCTAAGTCATTAACCAATATTAGAATTAAAGTTCAAAATTTGGAATAAGATATTACACTTACTCTTGAAGTCAAAATATCCTCACCCTATATATATAAATAGGAAAAAATCATATATGAATTTAGAAAAATGAGTCATGATCAATTCTGATTGGGTCTTAAAAAGCAAATGAGTCATGATCCATTCTATGATTGGTTGATAGAAAAAAAAATGAGTCACAATCTACAATGATTGGTTGATAGAAAACATTAAATGAGATGGAGAATGTGAAAATGTTATGTGTACTTGTGATTTGACAAAGTAAATTGCTTCAATTATGGCCTTAAATAGCAAAAAAATATGAAATGCACTAAATAAGAACAATATAATATGCACCTTAGAATTCTAGGATGACACGTGTACTATCAAAATTAAATAAGGAAAATTGGTTGATAGAAAACATTAAATGAGATGGAGAATGTGAAAATGTTATGTGTACTTGTGATTTGACAAAGTAAATTGCTTCAATTATGCCCTTAAATAGCAAAAAAATATGAAATGCACTAAATAAGAACAATATAATATGCACCTTAGAATTCTAGGATGACACATGTACTATCAAAATAAAATAAGGAAAATGTTTATAATAGAGATTTGTGTATATAACTGTATAATTGGCTAAGGATTACTCACACCAACAAAACTTGTAAAGCTTGAAAAGATAACAATTATAATACAAGCATCATGAGATTTCAATCTCTTTTTCTTATTCTTGTTGTTTTGTTTGCCTCAGCGGCCACAAATCAAGCTCTGAACATAAGAGACTTGAACATCAGTGATCCATACGTGATTGATATCGCTAAATTTGCTGTTACCGAACACAACAAGCAAGTTACTGAAGGGAAATTGAAGTTCGAGAAACTTGTCGGTGGTTTATCCTCTGATGTGGACGATGAGACCCACTACATATTCAACATTTCTGCAAACAATGGTTCAACTTCTAACCGCTATCTATCATATGTGGGTGAGAAGCCACCAAATCACTTTTACCTCGCTTTGTTTGAAATTCTTCCCAAATAAATTAATAAATTGTACTTATTATATGATCATATAAAAATAAAAGTTATGGTTTGTGTATCAAAATGTATTTTTGATCTAAATATATGATAAATAAATATGGATTTATGATCTTATAATGATGTTTAAACTTCTTTATGGTTATGATTTTATGAAAAGTTCAAGTAGATTTTTTTTTTGGTTGATCAAGTAGATTTTTTATTTGAGCGTCTGATTATTTTAGAGAGGAAATTGTAAGTATTTTTGAAATGGCGTAAAATACAATTGACAATCAAGTAAAAAATAATATCTTGTTTGACTATAGACTCCTGTTTGTCAACCCTTGACCTAGAAAGTCATGAGTTTACTATGCTTTACTATGTGTAAATGCGTCAAATTTTAATCTTTATGATTTCTAATAACATGATTTTAAAAAAATCTCAATTTTGCAATTCTAAAGAAATAAAACATGTGAAATACACGCTGAAAATACGTTTGCAATTTGAAAATTGATTTTATGACATTGAGAACTTCACAATAACACAAGAAAATTACGTAAAAGTCCCAAGTGGTTGTTAACTACCGTTGAACTAACCGGCGACTGTAAACAACCCCTGGCTCCAGCGGCAGTTAACTGCCGCTACGTGCGTTCTGGGATGCAACGTCTTTTTCATCATTCAACATCTTTTTCATCATTCAACCTCTTTTTCCATCATTCAACTAACCTCTTTTTTCATCGTTCAACCTATTTTTTCAACATTCAACCTCTTTTTCCATCATTCATTCGACCTATTTTTTCAACATACATTCTCACATTTCCTCACATTCTCTCCTCCTCACTCTCATTTTCTCACATTCTCTCCTATTTACTCTCATTCTTCCTCTTTCTACTACAAAATGTTGGTTTGTCATCATTCGCCTTTCATTGAAATAAGCCTCTTTGAAAATTTGAAAATTTCAAAAGGTTTCTTTGAATTGGTTTTACCCCAGGATTTAGGGTTTAGGGTTTATGGTTTGTGTTTTTTTCCTTTGTTTTAACCCAAGCGGTAGTTAAATGTATTATTAAACAACAAGAGTGCAAAGGTGATGAGGAACAAAGATGACTCCACCTGTTAAGATGACTCCACCTATTGGAGAAGAGTATCCAGAAGTTCTAGGAATAAAGATGACTCCACCTATTAAGAAATAAATGTACGACGAGAGACAATTTTGACTCCACCTATTAATAAAATGTGATTTATATCTATTACTTGTGTTCCTTTATTTTAGTTTTTATTTGCATTTATTTATATGAAATACAAAAATTCAAATAAAAAATGTGTATTAAGAAAAGTCAGTTTTAAATCTAACGTGAATTCGAATAAAAATTGCGTAATGAATAAATACTGATTAAATCTAACGTGAATTCAAATAATTAAAATTGCGTAATGAATAAATAAATTTGAAAAGTGAATAAATAAGATAATTATTGTTCCATTCAAAACAACATGTATTATGCATATTCAACTATATATGTTGTCACATTACATTATATTCCGGAATGTATCTTCAACCTGCAACAATTGTCTTATCCCGGAATGGGGTAAATTCAAACTACCTAAGCATGACTCCAACATTCGATCGACATTTTAAATGATGGTATTCAAGTGTCAAAAGAATGAGGTGCATTCCTTGACACTTGAATACCATCATTATAAATGTCGATCGAATGCTGGAGTCCTGTCGTTTAACAAGTTTGAATTACCCCATTGAAAGAACCGGTAGCCGAGAATTGAGTGATGACGTGGCTTATTATCCAGTCGAGTGTTGATGAGCAAGTGTTGAAGCGATTGTCGCTAGCACCGCTCTTAATACTATTTAGAGTATGGAAAGTTGGTTTGTGTGAACATATATTTTAGTGCGATGTAAGTAATGAAATAAGAGTAAAGAGATCATTTGGTCGGGACTAAACTTCGTTAACTAATCGTTTAATGTCCTTTTCATTATTCGATTATATACTCAACATATTTTAATCATATCTCCATCTATTCTTCATTGTACGGTGACATGTTTGTCTAACGACACGGAATCTATTATATCAATAAACTTTTGATTCTAAGAAAAATAGTTGATTGATTTAATTCCAAATGACCGAGCAATGTGTATGAATGCAAACCTAACCCTATGTCTAGGCATTAGCATTTACCAGAGTAGTCAATAGCAGTGCTATAGCAGCTACGTGTAGTGTTGCAACAATGGACAAGTATGCTAGCCGTCGTAATGTGGCGACTTACATCTAACAACTCATTTATTACATTTGAAGTAAGTAAAAACATCTGGTTGTGCACCTTACATTTAACAACAAGGTGCAATATTGATCATGCATCAAGCTTTCCACGTCCTATACTAACATAATTAATCAAGCTGAAGCAAGAGGAAAAAAGAAACAAAACTAACCTAATCAAGTTTTCTAACTCCACGGGAGAATCTAAAATATGAATTGTTATATTCTTCTTCAGACTCAAGGAAGTTGGAACACTCATTGCGTACTTCATGGGATAAATCGTTGGATACCACCCAATCTTTTTTCAACCAAGAATTTTGAATGATTATTTTTATATTCTCTGTTCTAAATTTTAGTTTACGACTTTTGAGATTGTTTCCAATGTCAAGAAGTTCAAGATCAAGAACATGGGATGGGACAAGGAGTTTTGCTCTTATTTGTGGATATTCTACCGATCATCATCAAACTTGTCATTCTTGTTATTGTATATATTTTGATAAATGTTAATTTTTATCCCTATGACAGTGGAGGTTTGCCAGCTTATACAATAAATTGAAATGCCCAAATTCAATTCTTGAATGGAATACGACTAACCTCAGATCATGTACTATTTTAAACTTTGAAGGCTCGGAAAATGATCTTCGATTTGCAAAATATGTTTTAAAGAATGCGTATCTTTTACAAGAAATGACAATTGGTTTTAGTACTGAAAGAATGGTTTTGGAAAAAAGTGCAATTATAGAAGAATTGTCCTCCTATCCAAGGATATCTCAAGGATGTAAACTTTCATTTGAAGGAGCTGTTACTATTTAAGGAGCTTGAGGTCTGATTTTCTCACAGTTCTGTGCTTTCCATTTAATCTGTTTAGATGCTTTTAATTTAATTCATTCTGTTTTATTTTTGAATAAAATGTATTCGTTGTTAGTATCCAATGAACAGAAATTTGGTTGCAGTCATATGCTGTTGATTTGCATACATTTTTCACATGGTTCTGTTGAATGTAATCTTTTTATTCCTTTTACAGGGAATGCTTATTATTCATATGAAAAATGCTAAACATAGCGAAGAAAACCATCCCGAGCGCTTTGCGAATTTTTTTGATTGGCTAGTTAAACCACTACCCACCCTTTTTTCCGCTAAATCCGAAACATAACTATTCACCTCTCTCACACAAAGTTGCTTCAGGAAAAATTCGGGACATAAATTTCGGGACATATAGCAACACTGTATTCATATTGATTGGGTACATTAGATAACATGCATTTTTTCTTTGCAGAAATGTTAAACATTAACTTACAAAATTCACCCTTTTCATTAGCTTCAAGTTTTCATGAGGAACACTACGATTACGATAATGCTATTATCTAAGGATCTAATTGAACACACAATAACCCCATGTTAGACAAACCCATGGCTGTTCCACAGACTAAAGGCCGAACACAGCCAACTGCCGACATCACAGGCACAAAAAAGGAAGAAACCAAGATAAAAAGAGAAGAAAACTGCAGCAACAAGCCCACACAAATACACGCCTAGTGCATGCAAAAACCAGAAACAGAGTTGCACCCTAAGGTCTGGACACAACAGAAAACACCCACTGCCCAGCCTGAGATAAAGAACTAAATTCCCATGCCATCTCCATAAGCACTCCATTGGGTTTCGATTACACTTATAGAATAGACAAGTAAGAAGGTATTTTCAATGTACTCAAGCTCGAATGTTAACATAACACTTTTATCTTATCCACTCGCTCATCAATCTCCATGAAGAAGAATCATAGGACAAACATTATGACCCAACATTATACTATCCGTTCAACTTGTCCATGAAATATTTATAGAACAAACATTATGACCCGAATGCATCAAAGAAAATAGACTAGTTGCAGTCATTGGATCATATATAGCATTATTTCATAGCAATAGCGCAAAATAAAATTAAAAGCAACCAAACAGAATCATTATCGAGCCACAATGGCAGTCCTCCCTAGATTTTGTCCATACTAATGACTGTATTAATTTGTACATTAATAGCAATGTCCAAGCCGATATATGTTGTCGAGCCTATAAAACTTAATGATTGCATATTAGAAAAGAAACTAATGAAAAACACTGATAACTCTAGTATTGTTTACATCCTGGGACATGAAGACAATTCTTCTATAATCAGACATTTTTCCAAAAGCATTGTTTTAGTCGTAACGCCGATTTTCATGTCTCGTAAAAGCCTCACATTCTTCAAAATATATGTTGTAAATCGAAGATAATTTATCAAGCCTTGAAAGTTTAAAATAGTACATGATTTGAGGTTAGACGAAACACATTCAAGAACCAAAATTTGGTATTTCCATTCCTTGGATGAGCTGGTCATTATCCACCGTCAAAGAGATAAAAAATACATTTATAAAAATATGGAAAAAAAATGAACAAGTTAAACGACAAAACAAACATTTGGTATTTCAGTTCTTGAATGTGTTTGGTCTGACCTCATATCATGTTCAATTTCTAACTTGGAAGGTTTGGCAAATGATCTTCGATTGGCAAATGTCATCCTGTCCAAGGATATTTCCAGAATTATTGGGGTTTTTCATTACTTTCTATTCTAATATGCTGCAACCATTTAGTTTGATAGTTTGGACAAAATATATATGCTTGGCCTTCAGTATTTTTAAATTCTAGGGTGGACTACCATTATGGCTCGATGATGATTCTGTTTAGATGCTTTAAATTTTAATTTTAGTTTTCTGTATTGTATTGAAACGTGAGAATTGTTCCAAGCCATATTTGTTGACAGACGTGTTTGATTGTGCTTGTTGATACTATAATTTTTCCAAATCCTATTTGTTCAAATCATATAAGACACTTGATACAAAATTTGGAAAGAGACCTCAAACTAGGCAACCTTGTCCAACTTAAAAGCATTATTAAGTTTGGACAAGTTAGTTACTAATCTGAATTTAATAACCGTAATAGCGAACCTGTGTGATCTACATTACTAGTGTTATTGGTTAAGCATACGAGAAATGATTTACTCTTAATTAATTGTTATTAAGCATATGCAAATCAAATATCAGTTGAAGCGTCAGACCAAGTATTTCTATTTCATTTAACATTCAAATATTAAAATACAAAGTAACATATAATTCCCATGACAAGCCTTCCGAGGATACTGTCAAATGAAATAGCATCTCAGAAACTTTCATACATCATGAGGACTAAACAAAAACTTTGTACCTGCTAAGATGGGAGATTGGTGGAATAACAAATAGGACTGAAAACTGTTATGGACCAGGCGGCTGAACTCGGCAGAAGCTAGTCTGGCCTCTGTTCTATCTACTCTGGTGCAGCAGATGCGTTGGTCTGGATTCCTTATCCTGCTTCAAGTTTCTTGGTTAAAACTATGTCGCTCTTTGTTTGTTTTTACTTATTTAACACAGAAGAATAGGAAAAACAGAAATAAGACTATCCTAATCAAGTTTTCTAACTCCAAAGGGGAGAATCTAAAACATGAATTCCTATATTCTTCTTTAGTATTCTCCAAAGGGGATTAACTCCAAAGGAAGTTGGCACATTCATGGAAGATATTCTGAATGATATTTTTGTTATCTTCTTTGTTTTCCATTTTAGTCTATGGCATTTGTTTCTTCATCTTTGTTAGTATGAGCTTATTTCCAAGCAGCTCAAGAACATTGGATGGGACCAAGGGGTTCTATTCTTATTTGTGGATATACGGCTAATCATAGGATGCGAAGACGAAATTGTTGCTTCCTCTGAAGGATCCTACTTGGCAAATAATAATAATGATGATAATTAATACCTTAATTTTATTACTATTTATAAGTATGGTTTCAGTAATCATGTTGCTAAGTATGAATTTGTCCTACTGGAGATTGGTTGAATAACGAATAGGATTGAAAACTGTCCTGGACTAGGCGGCTGAACTCGGCAGAAGTTAATCTAGCTGCTGTTCTGTCAACATTATTAGCTCTGGTGTCACCCACAGTTGGTGCAGAAGATGCGTTGGTCTGGATTCCCGATCCTGCTTCAGGTTTCTCGGTTAAAACATTTTATAGAGAGATTCTTCAGTTCTGTCAATCTTCTGGTGTGGACAGCTTGATTTTAAACGATGTCAATCAATTAAGATCATCTTCCTTACCGTCGAAGTGTGTATCTTTGGCTTGAATTCTAGTTGTATCTGGCTTGAATGGCAGCCGATGGCGTGGGGGTAGTGATGTAGTGGTGAAAATCTTATTTTTTCATTCTCTGGTTGAGGGGAAGAATCCAAAAAAAAAAAAAAACAAGCATCCCATTTAGTTTGACGCTTGTTTGTTTGTTTGTTCCTCTCACAATTGTTGATATGACAAGAAGATAATGTATCTTGGCACTACGATTTCTAGGATTGACTTGTTTACGATTTAGTTTTTTCTTTGTCACAACTATTTTTGTTCATGGGATAGTGATATATTTCATTCATATGTTCGACAATATTATTGTGATGTTGATGATCTTGCTTTTTTTTTTTTTTTTTGAAGTAAAGTGTCTTAATATTTTTCCTTCGTGCTGGCTATGGCTTTTTATCAAATTAATGTTGACTATGAATCTTTGGTTCTAAGAATTGGTACTTTCAAAATTATATGACTTCAGATTTAATTGAAGGATAACAGAAAAATTACGGTTAAAACTATCGTATTTAATTGAAGGATAACAGAAAAAGAGATAGGTGAAAAAGGATAGCTTTAGAAAGAGCTGAAAAAGAAAAGCACAAGAATGTTCAGGCAACAAAAGAATATATACAATTCTTCAAGGCAGTAGCATTGAATTGACAGTTAACAGTGCCAGTCAAAAAATTCTGACAATAATGACATAATTCTCACTTTCAATGTAATAGAGCAAAATAAAATTAAAAGCATCGAAACATAATTATTGTTGAGTCGCAATGGTAATCTACCATATATGTTGTCTGAACTAACAAACTAAATAGTTGCAACATATTTAGAATATAAACTAATGAAAAAACCGACAATTCTAGTAACTATACTCATTCAAATGAAAGTTTACATCCTAAAGATATCCTTGGCCAGCAGGTCAATACTTCTTGAATCCTACTTTTTTTCCAAGTTGTTCTAGTAGTAATGCTGATTTTCATGTCCTGCAAGAGACTCGCATTCTGCAAAATATATTTTGTAAATCGAAGATCATTTTCCGAGCCTTGTAAGTTTAAAATAGTACATGATCTGAGGTGAGATGAAACACATTCAATAACTGATCTGAGGGGAGGGGATTAAAGAAAACGGAATTTAAGATACAAACACATCAAAAAAAAGAATTTTAGAAACCCTTTTTTGTTTTTTTGAGAGGAGGAGGGGTATTCGGATCTATTTTTTTGTATTATTTTGGCGATATGGCCGAGTGGTAAGGCGGGGGACTGCAAATCCTTTTTCCCCAGTTCAAATCCGGGTGTCGCCTGATCGATAAGAGAATTCAAATAGTTTATTTCGTTTTGTTGATATAGAAAACTTTTTCTTTTTTTCCAGCACAAGCTAGTGTAGGAATAAGGGACTAGTTTGATGCTAAATTCTAAGCATCGGGAAGTTTGTTCTCTAAAATGTTGTAAATATTTTCGTCTCAGATTCAACGAAAAATTCATTAGAGGGATGAAAAGGAATAGATCAATCGGGCATTTCCATTCCTTGGATAAGGTTGTATTCTTCGACTGTCAAGGAGATAAAAAACAACATTTATACAAAATATATGAAAGAAAAAAGAACAAGCAAACAAACAAATATACTACTCAGAAAACCTTTTTAATTGAAAGAATTTGAAGCTTGGGAGAATGGCAGAGCAGTTGTACTACTTGATCCCAATTATGATTATGAAATGAGTAAGGAGAAAACAACAGGTCAATATGAATTAAGTTTGAAAACACTTGAATGACTTGGATAGAATCCTTTTGATTTATGATTACCCGTAGAAACTTGATATTTTTAATGAGATTAAAGTGAGCATCTGCCATGTCAATACTAGCTCCAACCAATTTAGGTAAGGCCAAGGATTTCAACCCTTCAGATGTGTTGTTTCGACCAGGTTTCCTAGTACGGACAGTTACAGCATGCAAATCTTCTAGGTTGGGACAAGCAGAAAGAAAACCTATGTAATCATTCTGATTTTCAAAATAAACATAACTTAAATGCAGGATTTTGAGCGAGGGAAGATCAACACAAGAAGTATCATTTCCAATGTGTAAATCCATAAGTTTGAGAACAACAAGGGTTTGAGAGATTTATGGGATTCAAGGTGTGGAAATCCATATGAAGATTAATTTCCTCAACACTACGCTGTTTTGCGGCTTCAATCCATGCATTGAATATGCGACTATCTTGCTTGCAGTTTCTGATAGGACAGTTGAGCAGAAAAGTTTTGAGGGGTTTGTTCCTTGAAAGATGAGAGAGAATGAGAGTGTCTACAAAATGGCTGAAGCGATAGAAGGTGTCTTCCACCTGTTGCTTAGATAGACCGCAGTTCTTCAAACGAAATTCAAAGTGGAGAGCAGGGAGTGAATAGCAGAGTCCGGTCCATCGCTTGGAAAGTACGGTTGTAGAGAAAGCGAGTTTAGTTGGGAGAAAAGAGAGAATGTGAGACAATAACTCATCCGGTAAATCGCTGATTCTATCCACCATCATCATCGTTGAGGCAAAGGAAGGAAGCAATGGAAGGGTTTGGGAGAGCGGTATTGCAGATTAGTCAAATAGAGTGAAGGAAGGGTTTTCAACGGCATATGAATTAGGGTTACTTCTATTTATAAGATGAAAGATTACGGAATATAATTATTTTATTTTATTTTTGGTAGAAAAGAGGGCAAAAGCCCATACCGAATCTAAATTATATTGGGGAACAAGTAAACCTAAAAATAATATTTAAAAAAAAAGTATAAACATATAAAATCCGTCAAAAAGGACATCGTAAACCAACACATCATTCTTAAACCAAAACAATTAAAACCGAACACCTCATTAAAATAATTAGAATCAATTTTCTACTTATTATATATTAAGATTTCTCTCTCCACTTTCTTTCTTCAACAACACCACCGCCCACTCAATGACTATCTAAACCGCGAGATGCATAGAAGAGAAGGTTTTGAGTGGGAAAGAGATATAAAAGGAAAAAGAAGAGTACATAGAGGGAGAGTCAAATCTCGACGGTGGTGAGCGATTAGAGTTTGCCAGTGTTATGGAGAGAGCAGGAAACCATTATATTAGGGTATTACTATTAATATTATTAATTGAACGGTTGTTTTCAATCCTTTAACATTTGGTGTTGTTATGATGAGAATCATGGTGAGAAAGCATAGATGAACTGATGATGATTAGGGTTGTTGTTATTCTTGAGAATTTAAAAGTGAGAGAACAAAACTAGGGTAATAAAATTGAGACTTTAACCATGTAAAAACCTTGAGTTTACAAGCCGCACTTCGAAATGTGCAATATTTGAAAGGAACCCCACGTAGAGGAATTTTGTTCGAAAGGAATGGAAGTTAATTGATGCGGACTATGAAGGGTCAATTGTGGATAGGAGATCACTACAAGATATTGCACTTTCCTAGGTGGGAACCTTGTGACTTGGAAAAATAAAAAACAAAATGAGGTATCCAGATCTTAGTGCTGAAGCAAAGTTCAGGGCAATGGCACAAGGGATATGTGAATTACTATGGCTGAGAAACATCTTGAAAGACTTAAGGATAAAGATTGATAAACCAATGAGGCTCTATTGTGATAATAAATCTGCTATTAGCCTAGCCCATAATCCAGTGCAGCATGATAGAACCAAACATATTGAAGTTGACAGACATTTTATCAAAGAAAAGTTAGACAGTGGTCTAATTTGCACTCCATACGTCTCTTCCCAAGGCAACCTTGCAGATCTTCTAACAAAGGGGTTGAACAATAATAACTTTGAAAAATTTGTTTCCATGATGGGAAAGATTGATATTCATTCACCAGCTTGACGGGGAGTATTGTAAATAGTTTATTTTAATTATTATTAGTGATTAGTTGTTTTGGGTCCATTAGTTTATTAGTCTTGCCCATCAAGTTATATTAGCCTATTAGTGGTTGTAAATTATTCAGAACTTCGAAATATATTTAGTTTTCACACTGTTGGAACAAAATGTGTTTAACATTACCCTTTTGAGTTTTAATGATAACAAAGTATTAAAAAATGTCAATTATATATGCTAATATTTGTTCAAGGGTGCAGGACCATAGACAAAAATTTGAATGTCTTAAATCAAGCATAGGTTCTGGAAGAACAAATGAAAGCAATTGAATCTACAAAAAGGAAGCTTGTGTTGCAAGAAAGCATCTGAAGAAAAGAGGTTCTGAAGATCATCAGAAGCTGACGTCATCAGAAGCACTGTTATCAGATGTTGTTCACCTGAAGCTGAAGATCATCAGAAGCTGAAGAATGGAAACTAAAGTTAGTTAAATGTTGTCATTCTGATTTTGCATAAATGCAGAAGGAATAGAAGCTTTGAGCAACGACTAATTCAGAGGAATTTAAAGGCATTGGATGCTTATTCACCGAAGAGGATTAGAAAAGGACAATGGTACAATTGTACAACCACTATCTCCACTACTCTGTTTTGTGTCTGCAATAGTACAAGACAATAGTTGTGACTACGTTGGTAATTCTCTATACATGGAATGAATTTGAAATTGTTCCCTCTTAGGACAATAACCAAATCAAGCAACCGATCATTGGTGATTTGATCAAGCTTCAACAACGACTCTTTTGATGTGTTGGCAATCAACAACGTCTCTTTCACACCTTTATATAAATGAGTGAGCACTTGAAGATTTCCAAGAGACTCACAACAATTTTACAAGTGCCAAAACTCTGATGAAATTGTTTCACATCAAAGTTCACTTAGAATTTCTTAACAACTTTCATATCTTAGAAATTTTAGAGTCTTAAGAGTCTGTATCTGATTTGTATTGTTAACACCACTGATTGTATATCAAGTGTTCAACCTCAAACAATTTTCTTTGTAATCTGTTTGAATAGAATTTTCTTGCAGTTGTGCTTGAGCATAGGAAGTCTCTTGAAGTTGTGCTTGAGCAATATGAAATCTCTTACACTTGTGCTTGAGTTAGTTTGAAGTGTTTTGCTATTTTGAGCATTAAGCATTAATTTGTAATCAGATATTGATTTTAGTGAAATCTCCTTATAAGTGCAATGAGGAGTGGACTACTTCCGGTTTGTGGAAGGAACCACTATAAATTGCTTTATGTCTTTCTTATTTCTCTCTCTCTCTCTCTCTCTTTACTTATCCCCTGCAACTAGACTTTGATCAGTACTTCAGAAGCTAAATTCTATCAAGTTCTGAACAGTGAATTCAGTTTTAGGTGAAGAAAAAGAAAACACAATTCAACCCCCCGCCCCCCCTTCTTGTGTTTTTATAACCTTCACAAACAAGGTGTGGTAATACAAAAACAGATGAAATTGCTCTACACGTTCTGTAACTTATAATGATTATAAGTTTGCATTTATTTTTATTTTTTTACAAGTTTGATTAGTTTGGACATAATGATATAATAACCGTATATTTGTGTAATGCATATATGTTATGATGTTTATAAGTTTGTTTTTTTGGCATTTTTTGGCAAGTTTGATGAACGACATAATGTGGTATGTTACATAAAGTTTGATGAATTTGTTATATTAAATTTTATGAATGCTTGAGTTTAATTTATCATATATGCTTAAGTTTAATTTGTGATAATGTAAGGGTTAGAACATTGCTCCATAATTTTGGCATAATGATAACCATAATGTAGAATAACCATAATGTGATAATGTAGTTAGATTAGATTTGATGAATGCATAAGTTAGATTAGGATAATGTAGTTAGAATAGGTTTGATGAATTCATAAGTTAGATTAGGTTAGAACCATTGTTCCACGTATTTATGTTTTTTTAAATTTATTTTGTACAGATATGGATAGGGAGGATAGGATGCGGAAAGGTAAAGCGGCGAGTACCGCTAGCGCTCAGAGAGAAAGGTTCGAAGATTTTAGCTGCAAAACTCATCCAAACGAGTGTTGAGAAGCTAGAAATCGAAGGTTCGAGCCCTAGAATATCAACTTAGCATTAGAACATCTAATTAGTTTATTCATATCAGAATCATAAAACATGTAACCAACTCCTTCTCGGTCATAGCAATTAAACACACATTGTTGACTCATTACGATAGTAACTGAATTCTTTGAGATAAAAAGAAATAAATTTGATTGATTGACGTTCTAGTTCGTCAAGGGATTCTTGTGTCAAAATAATATAATGAACGGATAGAGGCAACGATGGCGTGTGGTGTTTCAGCACGGTGGCAGTGCAATCGTCACGGCAAAGCGAAAGGTGCATGTAGGCATGTTAGCACTCCAATGCTCAAATCAATGTATAAAATGAAGTTGAATGTGTAAAAGTGTGCGAAATGAATCATACCTTCAGGGTGACTCGGAGTCACCCTTACATAGGAGAAGGAGGCGTTTATCGGCTTCCTTGAAATGCAGCGATCAGGGAGCCATTGGAGGTCATGTGTACGGTGCAAGAAGTGTGGGGTTGTGCTTCAGTGCGAAGGTACGCACCGGAACTAGCATGCTCACTCAGGACGTAATGTCATGTTTCGAGGGTTTTGGGTCCTTGGTCATCATGGGATTGATGCTCTAGCATGTCCATAACAACTTTCAAGCAGAGAAGCCTCTACAATAACATCCTTTCCACTTGACCATTCACAGTTACTAATTTCAAACTTTTTGAGAACTAGTAAGAAAGTGTACAACAATCAAAGGAAGGTCCATTACAAAATCGATACCAAACAACTTCATGTGTTTCAGATATCCTAAATGACCAAATTTGGTGCGCACTTTGATGGTTGTGGACATCTTAAGCATCAATTCCAAATTTTCTAGGGTTGAGATCCATATATTTTGAGACGAGCAACATCATGCTTGTTTTTGATCACCAAAGAAAACATTTGCAACATCTTTTAAATTGAACTATTATTATTATTATTAGTAAAGAGAAGTGCCTTGCACACAAATTTTACAAAGCGCTTCCCAAATTTGGTAAAGAGCACAAATTATTGTTTTAGAAGAAGCTAAGTTCATTGACATTGTTTAATTCAAGATTCTAATCTTTTAGTTTTCAAAATCAAATAATTAAAAATCTCGAACAGTTAATCCAACGGTCAATTTTGTAATAATATCAACAAGAATAAATGATTATATCGTATAGTAACATTCCCCTTTTCTAACATAACTCCGTGCACAAATCTATATGTTTCCTTCATCCCACCTAATTGCACTAATGCAACCTTGATCCCACCTAATTGCATTGTAAATGACAAGCTTATCTCATCCTCGTCAATTTCCAAGGTAAAAAATTAATATACAACTTCTATCTTTGTATATCTCATATCTTCTCTCTCAATTGATCTTCATTCATCTTCTTGAATCTTCTTGAATACTTACTTCTTTCCTACTCAATTTTTTATTTTTCGCCAAAGAAATAAAATTCATGGCATTATGATAGGTTCCACAAATGCACGGTTCTATCAAGTAGTAAAAAAAGTATCAATCAATAGGGAGTTTTATATAACTACCAATCTAATTCTCAGTTTGATTAGCTGTAAAGGAGTAAGTTTGTTTTGTACAATCTAGTTCTTTTGTTTTGTACAAATTTAATCATTTATGTTAAAAATGATAATATTTTATCATTTTTTATGAGATTTTTTCAATGAATTATAATTTTCTAGATTTGTATAAAGAATATTTTGGTTTGTTTCTGAGTTTGATGAAATATTTTTGGAGTTTTATTATTAAGAGAAAACTTAGGTACAATTCCTTAGGTGCTTTTCGTATGGTTCTTAACTAAAAATACCATGATTTCCTCAAATCTATAATTTTCTCAAAGTTTGTTATATCCAAAAAATATGTATTTTTAGTTAAAAACCAAACGAAAAACACCTAAGGAATTGTACCTAAGTTTTCTCTTTATTATTATTATTTTCATAAAAATGGATAACTATGTACCTAAGTTTTCTCTTTATAAAACTATGTTGACATTTTATAACAGAAGAAACTAAATCAAAACAAAAAAAAATACAAAGGATGAAAGTGTTACCTAAAATTTAATTACGAGACAAATTGTGTAATTTAGCATGTTTTTTAATATATCTCAAAATAATTGTCAATTTAGAATAGCAATACATCATTTAATTTTATTTTTTTATGTGGCCCTTTTCTATCAATAGACTTTGGTGGCATGCTGCTAAAATTCCTCCTGCAAACCCATGATGTGAGTGTTTGGTTCGCAATTGGGGAGGTAGGGATGGCAATTGGACCCATGTTCAATGAATACCCGCATAAAATATCCACAATGGGTAGGGTAAAATCCCGCTATCATGGGTCTGGAGACGGGTTCGGATAATACCCACGAATTTAAATGGGTATGGGCACGGGTAAGGGTACTATACTGCCCAGCCCTGTAACCCCGCATATACATATTTCTTTAATATCATAAGTAATTTATTTATTTTTAGTGTATAATTAAATAATTAATTTAGCTATTTAAGCCTAAACTAAAACCTAAACCAATAAACTGTTTACTATAGTAACAACTCCATTCTGCCGGTGTACAATTTTTTAGAGATATTTTGGATGTTTTTAATTTGACTAAATACTACGATTCGTATTATTTTATTAGTTAATTTTAAAAGATTTTGATCATAATTTTATTTCAATTGTGATGTTTTCAGAGATCGACGAATGACAAACACATATCTAAGCTGCTTATTTTATCTCAAACTGGTTCATATATTTTGCACAACAAGACATGAATCAGTGAATTAACATTGGAAGAAAAAAAAAAAGGAACAATGTTGAATTAAAATAAGATAATAATAAGGTCGTTGACATCAACAAAGTAGTAGTAGGAGTGATTTTTAGATGTAACAAATAAGAGTGATAGATAATATAATAATAAAAGTTGTTTTTTTATTTTTTGAACAAGTAATAATAAAAGTTGTTACAAGAAAAATATAACAAAATAATAATAAAAAATGTTACAAGAATAAGATAACCTAATAATAATAAGATTGTTACAAAGATAATATCATTTAATAATAATAAAAGTTGTTACAAGGTTAATACTGAGATTTAAAATTAATTTAAGGATAATTATGGCAAGGCGATAAAATTTTAAAGAGATTTGCTCCCCTCCCCTTCTAAAAATTGAACCAAACACTTCAAATTAAAAATCTCCCCTCCCCTTCAAAACTCTCTAACCAAACGAACCTTAAGGAAACAACTATTTAACCGTACATAAAATAATAAAGTACAAAAATTATTTTAGATCAAAATTATTTTATTTAAATGAAGCATCAAAATATTGGTTTGGACCTTGGGCTTGTTGTGTGAGCCTTTTAGTATAAATAGCAACCAAGTTATACGATTGGTGAATTTATTCAATCCCTTAGCTATGAAGAAAAGAAGGAAACTACGAGAATCTAAGGAAAAGTGGTTTCATTATTCAGCTTCTTCTTCTACGGTTCAGGTTAATTGTTACTCCCAGGAGGCACTCTACAATTGTGAAAACGATTTGGTCGATAGAATAAGTGATTTACCAGATGAGTTACTGCTTTACATTCTCTCTTTTCTCCAAACCAAACTGGCTTTTACTACGTCCATTCTTTCCAAGCGGTGGACCGCACTCTGCTATTCACTCCCTGTTGTTGAGAGCTTCCGGAGTTTTGTCAATAATGTCATCCTCTCTCCTCTTTCAACCAACAAACCCATCAAAAAAATTTCCCTCAAGTATGACTTTAGATACCACCCAGAAAATAGTAGATTTAACGTGACAAATTGGCTCCAAGAGGCAAAAAAACCTCATATAGAGGAAATTCATCTCACTTTGCCTTTCCACACCTTAAAGCATGTTATTTTCGTCTCGCAAACTCTTGTTGTTCTCAAACTTCAAAGTTTATATGTTGGAAAGGATACTTCAAGTGTTCATCTTCCATCACTCAAAACCCTAAATCTGACATCAGTTTCTTTTGAAAATCGGGATGATTACATAAATTTTCTCAATGCTTGTCCTATCCTAGAAGATTTGCATGCTGAACTTATCTATTTTATGAGACATGATGAAAACAATGCAGCAGAAGAAGGGCTTAAACCCTTGACATTGCCTATGTTGGTTAGAGTGAGTATAGGGATAATGGATGGTCTGTTTAATGGTATTAATAATGTCAAGTTTCTACGCATAGTCATGGAATGCACAGGAGCGTTCTCTTTGAAAGCCATTCCACTCTTTCCAAACTTAATTTCCATCGAACTACTGTTTCCTAGTTATTCATATATTTGTTGGTATGGTGTAGTAAAACTGCTCCGCCATTGTCCCAAGCTTCAAATTCTTTTCATTAAAAAGGTATTTTTGTTTGCTTGTTCTTTTGTTTTTTCTTATATTTTGATAAATGTTATCTGATAGATCATTATGACGTCTTGCGATCGATGTTGTATATATTTTGATAAATTTTAATTTTTATCCCTTTGACAGTGGAGATATAGGTTTACCAGCTTATACGGGGAATTGGACTGCCCATATCCGGTTCTTGATTGCGATACATCTAACCTCAGATCATGTACTATTTTAAACTTTGACGGCTCGGATAATGATCTTCGATTTGCAAAATATATTTTAAAGAATGGGAGTCTTTTACAGGAGATGAGAATTGGTGTTACTACTGAAGGAATGGTTTTGGGAATAGATGAAATTATAGAAGAATTTTCCTCCTATTCTAGGATAACTCAAGGATGTAAATTTATTTTCGTTTGAAATAAAGTGCAATCTATTAAGGAGAGTTTTCTCATATTTCTGATTCTGTGTATACTAATTGATTTTCTCACAGTTCTGTGCTTTCCATTTAATCCTGTTTGTTATCAGATTTGTTTGATTGTGCAAATTACTGGAATATGTTGGCATTATTAAAGAGCTTGTGATATTCTGACTGTTATCATATACTTGTGAGTTTAATTCATTCTGTTTTATTTTTGAATAAAATGTATTCGTTGTTAGTATCCTTGTTAACCGAACAGAAATTTTGATGCAGTCATATACTGTTGATTTGTATACATTTTTTCACATGGTTCTGTTGAAGGTAATCTTTTTATTCCTTTTTATAGGGAATGCTTATTATTCATGTTGATTGGGTAATCAAATACATTTTTTCTTTGCAGAAAAGTTAAACATTAAGTTACAGCTTACTGAAAATTATTGTTTACACTGCAGCTTACTAAAAATTAATAGTGTGATATAGAAAGATGAAGGGCTCATATTAAATTCCAAAGTAATTTACATAGTGTAGAAAAATAAATCTCTTGTTGGAATAGACTAGATTTGAGTCCATTTTCTTCAATCAAACGTATAATGTTCATTTACATGTTATGTTCTCATGGATGCACCTGCCATGAAATTGTAACAAGTAGTGTACATACCGACATTTTAAACTCATTAGATTCTATTCAAACATTCTAATATTAAGAAGAAAAAGATTAAGAAAAACGACTTTTTTATATTAAAAGGGGGCTAATCTCCAAAAAGAAAAGATTAAAGAGGTAAATTAAACTTAATCACGTAGCATTGGAAAAAAAAATACTTTTCTCAAGATAAATAGATAGATAGACTAGTTTTTAGGACTCAATAGGTCATTGTGTTTTTTTATAAGAAAATTAAACTAAAATGGGTGCAATTAGGGGTGTACAGTGAAAGGGTTATTTGATCCATATCCGACCGTGTCAATTTTTAGATCCGAACCCGATCAAAAATTTAATCAAATTCGGTGAAGTACAAGTTCAATAAAGACAGAACAATACTAAGACAACACTAGATTGGTCCCAAGACAAGTAAACAAAAGGCATTTTTTACAACAAAAAAAAAATTACTCGAAGAATTATTTTAATCATTGACAACAACAAAATTCTATGAATCGCATATAATCATATGATAATATCAATCCTTTCAAAAAAAATTGTCAAAATTATGCATGCATACACATACATTCTGCTATAACAGACAAGCATTCAGTTAAAGTATTGGTGACTCGAGTTTAGCATTATATACCATGCCATATGTTCAAAGAAACTTTGTGGATCTAATAGCACTTATGATATGTAAAAAAGCTAAAAGAGGGACCTCTCTTAAATGAGCAAACCTTCTTCTGAATGAAGTCTGCCACAGACTCAAATTTTATCAGCTTTGGATCAATGTAGAAACTCATTCTCTTTAACATCTTGCCCTTTTCCAAAAAAAATTCAGCTAAAAGTAGCTCCTGCTTGTCGCCATTAATGTTTTGAAACTTCACAATCTGGAGGGCAGATATCAGACACTCGGGTACAGCAGCTAAATTCAAACGCTCTTTGTCAAACATTCGTATTTTCTGTCCATTAATCATCAAACAAAGTTAAAAAAGAGCAGCCATAGCAAAGTTACTACTTCCATTGAACAATTGTTTTGAATACTAACCTTGAGAACAATTGTCTTGAGAACCGGTGACCGTTGAAGTAGGCCTAAAACAACTTCAATACTAACTAAGCCAATCTCCAAATGGATCAAATTGCCCAATTCAGGAAGAGCATTTACAGGATAAACAACCTCTGATTGAGTAAGGACCTAGATGACATAAAGAAACCGATTTTATATTGTGACAGAAGAAATAAACTTTGATCTCAAGAATTCAATATTTGACATATTACAAATTTAGTGTTAGAAAAACATAAACAATATACTTACCTCTGACCCTTCAAGTTTGATACACTTCACTTGATGAAAATGATGAAAAAGTTGAAAAGCAAAGCAGTATGTATTCGGAATGATGTTCTCACATTCTTTTAAACTGATTTTGACAGAGGCATTAGATAGAAAACCGCAACCTGACAGGTTAATTTGATGTGATATTCCATCCCCATAGTAACTGAATTCTTTGAGACACGAAGCATTGAATTTGATCGATCGCCCGGGTAGATCAATAAAGTCTTGATGTATGAAAATAACTTCAAGTAGTGAAGCTTCTACATTAAGCTCCTTTCCAATTGACCAATCACAGTTTTTGATCACAAATGTTTTTAAAGTTGGTAAGCTAAGTGTAAAAATATCAGAGGAGAGGTCAAAAAAGATACCGAACAACTTCAGATGTTTCAAATGTCCAAAATGAACCGAATTGGTGGGAACGTTGATGATGGTGAACATCCGAAGCACAAATTCCAATCCTTCTAGCAATGTTGAATTTAAAAGATAACTGGATGTGCTATCATAAAATGGTATTTTGAAAAAAGGTGAATGGATCTTTAGATTTTTTACTCCCCTCTTTAAGATGTGAGAGATCCATGTGTTGAGATGATCAATATCATGCCTGTTATCGATCACTAAAGAAAACCTTTCCAGCATACTTGAATTTGGATTATTTTGTTGAGTAAGAAGTAGTGCCTTGTACACAAATTTTATAAAGTGCTCCCCAAATTTCTTTCCACCACCAACTTTCACTTCCCTCAATTCTGTAGGCCTCAAATTTGTTCCATTATTGTTGAGTACATGATGTTCAATATAACACTCCTTGCACAAAATAAAATCAGCAAAGCCGACCTAAAACCACAGCGTGTGACCGTTATTACAAGGGTCGGTCAGTTTAGTACCACAATTTAAAAAGGTTATATGTTTGTCTTGATTCAGCAAGACATTATTCAAGTCAATATATATTTGGTATTTAACAGGATTAAAATGCTCATTTACCCCACAAAATTAAACCAACGTAATCATAAATTAATTTACAAATAACTAACATTTTGGAAAGAGAAAAAAGAAACAGTTTGTTGATAATAATATTAAAAAAAAAATGTTTAGCATGAAATAAGACAAGGGGAAGAATAGAAAAGTGACCTTATCAGAGACATAGAACTCCCAGTTACATTCATCTTTGCAGCGAGTGCAATTTTGAATAGAATGAGACTCATCGTAGTAGAGACCATCATCAATGTCCATCTTAGTGATGAATGTCCAGTTCTTAGCCCATTTCTTTGATAAAACAGAAGTTCTAACTGCATCTCTTGTTGGCAGAAAAGATAAGATTTGACCTATAAGCTTTGGTGATAGCTTTCTGTGGATTATGTCTTCTTCAAACTCCATGCTTTCCTTTGTCTAATTCTAATATCAAACACAAAAAAGAACATCATTGTGTGAAAGAAAACAAACATTGATGATATCCCACTTAGACATAAATAGTCCACAACACTAGCCATAAAATTTGCATAAAATCCCACTTAGACATTCATAGATTCTAATTTATTTTATTTTTTTATAATATATTCAGTACCCTTAATGATATCTTTAACCAAAGCAACAACAGGGTCAACTTTAGCAGCACTTATAACTCCAACACTCAAAACAATTCCAGGGAAGGACCAACTACACTTACACCTTTGATCTACAACCAAACAGCACAGTGAAGCCAAAACATTTTAAATTCCTTCCCTTTTTTCTAAATTTCAAAGAAGTGAGATGAACACCAGCACAAAGACAACATTACTGAGAATGAAAAGATTTAACGCCAACACAACAAAACAGATTGAGCACCAACATAACACAACGAAAATTGAGATTGAGTGAATTGAAAAACTGAAAAGCATATCAAACTCCAAAATATCACTAATTGAATTGAAACTAACAACTACTTAGGTTTCCTCTACTACCAATTGACCTAGTTATATATTTATACCGATCAATCTACAAGAGCAAGATAAGGGTATAAATTTAGCATAACAAAACTCAGAAATGAATTGATTGACAAAAACATAATACGAAAGCAATTAAGTTAGATACTACCAGAAAAATCTCATAACCACAAGAAAACAAAGTTCTGTGTTAGATACTACAAAACTTGTTATGAAAATCTCATAACCACAAGAAAACAACATCTGAAGCCATGATGGTTATTAAATAGTAATATCCAGTCTATACATAATCAAACAAAGCTATGTGTTACATACTACAAAACTTGTTATGGTTTACTTAAACACACATTCTACTCTGCTAATACAAACAAGGATTCACAAATTCATGTTGTTCAATGGGATCAAGAAGAAAATTAAAGTTTGTGCTTTATCACCAACAGACTCGGTCACAAATTCATGTTGTTCAATGGGATCAAGAAGAAAATTAAACATATCCATATCACAGTCACATATGAAGCACGGATACGGACACGGATACCGAACACTAACACGCCGACACAACTAATAATTTGAAAAAATCACATAATTCAGCGTAATTACAAGTGTCGGTGTCGGGACACGCCTAATCCGAAGAGTGTGTGCTCCATAGGTCACAACCAGTAACATTAGTACAATAATTATTTTTAGAGAAGGGAAAAATATGTTCATGGAAAACAAGAATCCCTATAAATAAAAATTATGCAAGCCATAAACAACATACCAAAGAAACATAGAGAAAGAGGGAACCTGAGAGTTGTTCAAGCGTGATGACAACGGAACAAAGCTGCTGATAAAGGATTTCACGACCCTGGCAAATGAAAATCACAATGTGAACGAAAGAACTTTGATACAGGTTAATTGAAGAAGAAAATGAATTCGTTGTTACCGTGCAGGAAAAAGGAGAAGGCACCGAATCGCAGAATGTGAATCTTTCTTGATAGTGAAGATGCAGAAACGGTGATGGAATTTGAGTTTCAAGGTGGAAAAGGATTTTGTTTCTTGTGTTATAGAAAGAGGGTTTATTTTGTTTGACGGTGGAATTTGAGATGGAGAATGAAAAAGGGTGAGAGTTTGTTTGTTTTCTTGAAAGAGGCGGGAAAAAACTTGGGCTTGAATTTTTCAGTTTGGGCAACTCCATACAACTTTAAACTACCATGCTGAACTCTAAAAAATTTATATTGGATCCCACAACTTTACATCACATATTAATATTATTATATTCATATTTAATTTTATTATTACAATTTAAAATATTAATTTAATTAATATTAATATGAAAATAATTAAAAATAAAATAAAATATAAATTTTTATAACAATAATTGAAAATTAACATTAAATTCATGACATACATAATTAAAAATGATAAAAATAAATATAGTGTCTTTTACTAACGGCTAGTTTGACTAAAATCCATACTACATAATATTAAATTGGCTTAAATATGTAAAAGATTTATGTAAGTTCGCGCAATTTTTGTTTTCGTCCCTGTAAGATTTTTTTTCTAAAATAAACCTTGTATATTCTTAAACTTTTGGAAAAGGTTCTTGCCATCAGCTTATGTTAACAAAAACGCCATTGTGGCTAACGGAGCACAGGTGGCAGACAATGAGTTGGCATATTTGATGAGGTGGCATGCGAGATGATTAGTTGTATAAATACAGGGACTAAAATCAAAAACGTAAATTACCACAGGGATAAAATTAAAAAACGAAAACATCAAAATTTGAAATTAAAACCAAACTTTCAGTCTTCTTCTTCCTCTCAAATACTAGTCTTCTTCTTCCTCCCAATCACTTCCATACCTTGCGCCCCCAATCACTCCCATACCTTGCGCCCTAGAACCAAAAACTATCTCTTTCAACAATGTCTTCTAATTCCATAACTCAACCATCATCAAATGGGTTACCTATGTGTGGTTGCAACAAAATCATGAAAATGTTCATATCCAATTCAAGTGCAAACCCTAAAAGGAGATACTGGAAATGCCCAACCTATATGGTGAGTTTGCTGTTGTAATACTTTGTTGTTTTTCTTATTTTCGCACATTTTAATTAGTTGGATATGTTTGTTTTCATCTTAGACTGCTAGTAGTTGTAAGTTGTACATATGGGATGATGAAATTGAAGGACATGCTCCATATGTTCGTCCTGTAATCGCAGCTGAATCACCAACCTCGTCCATGAACAAGCTTCCATGTGATTGCAATTGTGAAGTGGTGATGAAAGATTTGACTGTGATATTGAAAGATTTGGGAATCAAGAAAAATGAGAAGTTGAAGAAGAAGCTACAACATTCAAGGAAGAAGACGAACTTGTTTATGGTTTTGTTGATTGTTTCTTGGGTATTTTTTGTTGGGTTAAGTTGACTGGTGTAGTTGATACATGGTTTGTAACAATCATGTTGAAGTTGGTTATTATGGTTGTAATGGTGTAGTTCAACATTTGTGTGTTTTGGTTGTAATGTTAGTTGAAACATTGTATGCTACTTAAATTTGATTAATTTAGTGATTTTTGTTGCAATTGATTGCATAACCATTCATAAAGTAGGTAGATAATAACCTGCTAAATTGCATAAAGTTTTCAGATTGCAAAATAACATTGTCATATGGCCAATTATAAAAGTCAGATTGAAAACATGTACTAACCAAATTGCATAATAGTTTGAAATCAAAATAACTTTGTCTTATGGCCAATTATAAAGGCCAGAATACATCAAAATGGATAAATGGTTCATAGGAAAACAACATTCATAAATCTGTTGCAAAAAAAAGTAGAACATAGCAGCCATCTACTCTACAGGTCTTGCTTCATCTCCCTTCTTGAACTTGTCAACATTGTCTTTCCCCTTCACTAGTGCTGCAAGTAGCTCTCTGGTTACCTTCTCTAACTCCTCTGGTGGCAACCTTCTCAGTCCAGCCATCATTTGCTGTCTGATTTTCTGATGGATTTCCAACTGTCTTCACCTTTTTTCCTTGAACCTTTGCAATATTATTGTCCCACTTCAACAGTTCATCAACTATTTGTGTCATTGCTTCAGTACCTTGTGCTGGTGGCAATGCTTTCAGTCCATTAATTATCATGTCCACATCATTGTTTCACTGAGTTGCCTGAGATGACTGACTGGTGTTGGATTGAGCTGACAGAGTGTTGATTGATTGAGTAGCATCTTCAACTTGAGCATTTGGTACTTGTGCATTTGGTACTTCAGTAGGGGTTGGTGCAGGGGTTTGTGATTGATCAACTTCAGTATGGATTGGCTCAGGGTTTTGTGATTGAACCTGATCACATTGCAAATAGTGTTATAGCCAAAAACAAATTTTATATAAACCAACAGTTAACATTTAAGGTATTATCACTTACATTAGTAACAGTCCTAGGCCTTTTGAATGGTACATGAGCTGGAGGAACCTGATCATCAAGTACCAATGGTGTCTCAGAATTAGCTCCAGGACCAGCAACATTGACACCTCAATTTCCTGCACCTATTACTCCTCCTTAGATTGTGAGTTATCTGCTTGCTTGATTGTGGTTGCTTGCTTGGTTGTGGCTGCTTGCTTGATTGTGGTTGCTTACTTGGTTGTGGCTGCTTCCTTGACTGTTTCTTAGTATTCTTTACCTAAGTCATCACAATTTTATTAATTAATACATCCTAGTTGCATCATATAAAGAGTTGTTCAATACTTAACTGGTTTAGAGGGGGGAATTGATGCATAAGTCATGACTGATGACACATTTGGTTGAGATTGAGTAGCTTCAAAAGCTGTTGCAAGATCTGCAACAAGGGCATCAAATTCCGGGTCTTCGCCTATTTGGTGTCCTGCCTTAATTGCTGCTGCATGGTCTGGAGCTTTAGATGATTGAGTAGTTGGGACATTAGTTGCTGCAGGGTTAGAAAATTCAGCAGATTACTAGGACCACCTTCAACTCCACCCATTACTAGGACCACCTTCAACATAAGTACTCCACCCATTACCTGCTTTAACTCCACTAGCATCAACACTTTCTACTGATCTAACTCCAACATTAGCACATGTGGTCTCTATAACTGAATGTTCAACATATATGTGAGCCTCACATTTGGTATTAGCTACATACTCAGCAATGTTATCAGTGTCATTGTCATCTATAATCCTTAAATACTTGTCATCCTCAATAATATACCACCATAACCTATACTTAAGGTGATCATCATATCCTAAATCTTTCAATATCCCAGTAGCTTCAAAGTAGCACCACTTGTCCTTATCAATCTCATTAAACCGATTCTCTTTTCCTCCTTTGTAATACAACAGAAAATCTTTGACAAACTCACCCCCATGGTGAAAAACAACAGGTACAGACATCCCTGTAAATTTTTTAAAAAACTTAAGTACTTAATAACCTAACAATTTCATCCCCAACACAAACACAGACGACGACAACACAAAAATCACAACTACAAACAATACAACTCAACAACCATTCAACTATATCAGATTAATAGAACATTAGACAAAAACAAAATTTAAAACAGAGTATGCAAACGTTTCGTCTACCTTCAAAGCTAAGAACACACCTGAAACCGCTTTTCTACCGTTTAATGTCGTCGATCACCTTCGTATCACCTTCGCAATTGAAATGGTTGTGTTTCGCCGTCGTTCTCTCAGTTTATCACCCACCGGAACCGCTTCGAATGCCACAGGAAACTGTTTCTATTTTGGAGCAAACCCTAAAAGACAGGGACGAAAATGAAAAGAGTTGTGATTTTTGCTTTATAAAGGGGGGAAAGTTAACTTGCTGCCACCTCATCAAATATGCCAACTCATTGTCTGCCACCTGTGCTCTGTTAGCCACAATGGCGTTTTTGTTAACAGAAGCTGACAGCAAGGACCTTTCCAAAAGTTTAAGAAGATAAAAGGTTTATTTTAGAAAGAAAAAAAATCTTACAGGGACAAAAACCAAAAATGCGCGAACTTACTGGGACCTTTTACATATTTAAGCCTATTAAATTTTAATAGTACTACAACATTTCATCTTAACTAAAATCCATACTTTTCTTTGAGCTTATTACAATATTTTTCATGAACTTGATGTTGACTCTCATTCAACGTGGACGTGTCTGACATGATGACTTACATTGCCTTAAACTCCATCTCCTCCTTCTTTAAAATGTTTTCTTCCTCCATAAGGTGTGCGAGTTTTTCCATGGCTACCACTCTTTTATCCATTGTATCATGCACGACCTTAGAAGATGTTTCAGTCGCACTTGCATTTACTTTTGCCTTCACCTTCCTTTTTGCCGCCTTTTGAATTAAATTCAGAACTTGAAGGTGTCTCTCGGTTAGTGAAAGCCTATAAGTAGTCACAATAAAGGAAAATAAGACTCGACAAATATGCAACTTCTAAGAATATAGAGCGCACATAGTTAAGTTACTACTTCCATTTATTAAATACTAACCTTGAGAACTAGTGTTTTGAGAACTGGAGACCTTTGAAGTAGGCTTAAAATAACTTCAATGCTAACAAAGCCAAGCTCCAAATGGCTCAAATTTGCCAGTTCAGGTCAGAGCAGATACAGATACAGGATACACAACTTTTGATTGTGTCAGGACCTAGATGACATAAAGAAAATTATTTTGTATTGCGACAGAAGAATAAATCTTTCATCTCCATAAATAACAAACTTATGAATAATATACATGCCATAACTTTTGTAACAATTAATGAATAGAAAAGAAAAGATCAACATATGTATGTATTTTCTATTAACTAAAATCAATAACAAGTTATAACGAATTCAATATTTGACATTACAAATTTAGTGTTATTAAAAGTTAGACAATATGCCTACCTTTGACCCTTCAAGTTTGATACAATTCACTTGATGGAAATGCTGGAAAAGTTGAAAAGCAAAGCATGTTGCGATGTTCTCACACGAGTTTAAAATGATTTTGACAGAAGCATAAGACCGAAAACCACAACCTGACAAGTAAATTTGTTGTGATATACCATAACCACAGTAACTAAATTCTTTGAGATACAAAGCATTAAATTTGATTGATTGGCCTTGTAGGTCGTCAATGTCCACATATTCTTCTTGTATCAAAATACTTTCGAGCAGAGAAGCTTCTACAATAACATCCTTTCCACTTGACCAATTGCAGTTCTTGATCTCAAACTCTGAGAACTGGTAAGCTAAGTGTAAGATAATCAGAGGAAGTGCCAATGACAAAACTGATACCAGACAGCTTCAGATGTTTCAGGTGACCAAAACGAACAAAATTTCTAGGAGCTTCGATGACAGTGAACATCCTAAGCACCAATTCCAATTCTTCCAGAAGTGTGGAATTTAAAAGATAATTGGATGTGCTAGCAGAAAATTTTAGTAGATCAACAGATGAAACAACAATCTTTAGACTTTTCACTCCCCTGTTCAAGATGGAAGAGATCCATATATTGAGATCAGCAATATCGTGCCTATAATGGATCACAAAAGAAAACTTTTCCAACATTCTTGAAGCTGAACTATTGTTATTAGTAAAAAGAAGTGCCTTGTATACAAAGTTTTCAAAGTACTTCTCAAATTTCTTGCGATCAAACCTCACTTCCCTCAAATCTGAAAAGCTCAAACTATTTCCACCATTGTAGAGTGCATCCTGTGAAACAGAACACCTCTGACACAGAGCAAAACCAGCAAAGCCCACCTAAAACCAAAGTGTGTTCATTTACTGTCAAATAAGGCTCATGCAGACAGACAAAAATACTAAATGAGTAATTCAGTCCATATTGTTGTAAGGGTTGGCAATTTAGTATCTCAATTTTACGAAATAACAGTTTAATCCCTTATATTGAACAAGTTCAGTAAAAGAAATTCAATTGTCTCCGCAATATTAAAGGTTCTAGGTATCTCTCGATGCAGCAAGACATTATTCAAGTCGATATGTAGATCTTTCATTTTGCGGCGGTTTTGAAATATATATTTACTAAAGAAAATATTCTAGTATAAGAAGGCAAGAAGCCAAGTTCATTGACATTTCTTTAATTTAAGAGACTAATAAGCTAGTCTGTAAATTCAAATAATTAAAAAACTCAACAGGATTTAAATGCTCATTTACTGCACAAAAACTAACATAATCATTAATTAATTTACCGATAACTAACATTTTCGAAACAAAAAAAAAAACTAAAGTTTGTCGATAATAATATTAAAAAAGGTTTACAATGAAATAACGTAACAAGAGGAAGAATAGAAAAATAACCTTATCACAGACATAGGAAACAGAGGGAATATAATCTGCGCAGTGAGTGCATTTTCGAAGTAAATATTTGAAGAGACTGTCATCAAAGTGTAGCTTGGTGACAGATGTCCAGTTATTTAACCATTTCTTTGACAAAACAGAAGTCCTAACTGCATCTGTTGTTGGCAGAAAAGATAAAATGTGACTTATAAGCTGTGGTTCAGATAGCTTGCTGTGGAGTACGTCTTCAGTATCATGCTTTTTCTTTCCTGTGGTACTCAAACCAGACTCCATGTTTTACTTGGCCTAATTCTGCAGTGATATGAAAACAAGCATAATATGAAATAACCATAAAAATAATGAACTACTAGAAAGAAAGCTTGGCTTCAAAAAAGTTGGAAAAAAGCATAATTGTGCGAAAGAAAATAACCATTAGTGAACCTACAAACCATAAATTTCAGTGAGACAGAAGGTTAAACCAATAGAAATCAGCGAAACTAGCACAAGCGCACAAAACTAAGGCACAGATCAGGAAGCAACAGAGAGGCCATTAAAGATATTTCATTTCAGGGAAGGACATCAACCAAACAGCTCAATGAAGCCAAAACATTATTAATTTTTGTTTCAACTAGCCAAAACATAATGTGGAAAGTGTTTGTTACAAAAGTATAAGTCAAAAGGTGTTAATACAGAAGCAATTATGTTCGAAAAAACAGAAGGGTGGGCAAAACCACAAAAAAAGCAGAAACTCGTGTCTATGATAAAGAATTGATAATAGTGGTGGCACCAAATATATGATCACAATTAGAATCTCACAAGCTCCTTAGTAATGCTATCATATTCCAGTAACAAACACAATCAAACAACTCAGACAACAAATAGAACTTAAAACAATTCTCACTTTCAATGCAATAGAGTAAAACAAAATTAAAACGATTGATCCAAACATACTCGTTATCGAGCCACTATGGTAGTCCACCCATAAGAGAGTTTGTGCAAAAAGGAAAAAAAAAACAGCTTAAATTCGTATTACATGCATATTTCTACAAAAACAGCATTAAAAAAAAAACGAAAAACCGCTTAAATAGCACGATTAAGGGCCTGTTTGTTTTAAAATAGATTTTTATAGTGTAATATCTTTTTGCTACAATTTTTTTAACAAAGAATTTTTAAGGAAAGTTTCGAATGAAAAATCCGTTTGAATAGTTTATCTTAAAATGTAAGTCTAAGTATTTCATCATTTTGTTATAATTCTTTTTTATACTAAAATTTTGAAAAAATCTCTAAAAAAAAAAAAACAGTTTCAAATAGCTTTTCATAAAAATCATTTTTGAAAGATGTCACTTTGAAAAAATATGTGATTTTATTATGTAAAATCTCTAACGATGAATATTTAAGTTAGTGAATGTCAAAATCTCATTTATAACTTATGCTAAATGAGTTTGAAATTACTTCTACTATTTTTGAGTAAATTTCTAAAAAAATCCATTTTTAGAAATACAATGAAAAATCTATTTTTTTTAAATCTAAAAAAACGGCCCCTAAAAAGTGCTTCTTCAAAAACAGCTTAAATGATATTTCAACAAAAACGGCTTAAATTCGTATAACATGCATATTTCATCAAAAACAGCACACAAAAAAAACGAAAAAACAGCTTAAATGGCAAGATTAAAAAGTGCTTGTTCAAAAACAGCTTAAATGACATTTCAACAAAAACAGCTTAACCAAAGAGCTTATACGAAATGAACTCAGCATATACATGCAAAGATTCAAATTGAAGAACTGAAAATAAGTTAACTCCAAAGATGAAGTGAAGCTTGCTTACCTCACAAAGGAAAAGGCAATGTTATGGAGAGAGATGAGAACTGAAAAGTTTTATGTAAAGAGAAGAGAGAAGTGAGAAGTGAATTGCCACCAGAATCTGATTGAAAAGGATTAGAGTGATAAGTGTTTGTTTCAAGGAGAAAATAAAAGCTATTCCTGACATTCTCTTAATTGCAACGTAGGTTTCCTCTTTGTTCATTGGGTAATAGCATGCTCATGTGGTTTTTTAAACGTTCAAACTGTACTGACCCAAAAATAAAACAATATCTATCACATTTATGGGTAAATAAATACTATAAGATTTGGGATAATATTTTAATCCCTCAATTTATTACAATATCCACAATAACTATTCAATGTATCGAAATTTAAAAATAATCATTGATTTTATTATATTTCGTTAATCAGAATAGTTTTTATAATTAAAATATTTTATTAATATTGTCATATTATTTTTTCAATATATTTATTTGTTTTCATATCAGTCCTTATTAATATTTGATTATTGTTATTTTAGTCTTTATATGAAAAGAGTTATTATAAGTATTTATGGATTATTAGCGTCAAAGACTATTTTGACTAATAAATTGTACATTCATAAACTATTTTCAAATTTTGATACATTGAGGGACTATTGTCACGACATCTTACACATTCAGAGATCAAAATGACTATTGTCCAATAAGATTTCATTGTATAAGATTTTATAATAATTATTATAAGATTAATGCAATTATTTTACACATGCTTGTATGTTTGGGCATCGACTGATTTGTATCTGCATTAAGGTGCTGATTTTGTAAATTCTTTGTTGTCTCTTTGATATATCTTGTGCTCAAGAGATTGTTATTTAAAAGAAAAGTATATATCAGTTTTGCCTGTTTAAAAAAAATTACACATGCATATGTGTCGTGACGTCAATTGAAAAATAAGACAACTAATATGTTTTCATATTATTTATTAACGAGATAATATATCATTATAAATATGTGTAAAATAATTTTATCCTAATAAAGTATAATAGTTTTGATGCGGAAACATCAGTGTGCCGCTCTTCTAGGGTTTAGCTCTAGTATAGCAATCAGTGTATATGCCCTCAATTTTTCCTTGTTGGTGTTCTCATGTTCGCCCGTGTGATTGATTTGTTTGGATCTTCTTCCTTAAGGTGTTCTTTTTTCATAGCTTTCGTTCTCTTAAGTTCGGTGTCAAATTTCCTCAATCGACATGAATTTTGTGTCACCATGGTCGTGTTGTTTCCTCCCCCTATGTCAATTTGTGCTTGTTTCAAAGGAAGTGTGAAGCCCAAATCTCGTTAACTAATCCTTCCGAATGTGTCGTCACCCATGTTTTCGTTTCACCCCTCGTTAACCGTTGTCCATTCTCATGGCCAAAGCACTTCTTTAATTTTCTACATACAACCACCACGACGACCCTTTACTCTTCTGTCATTGAAGTTCTTCGCCTTTGTTGGATCCATCCTCATAAAGTCACATCAACAAGCACATATCAAAATCTCAAATTGATAACATCAAACCCACGGTCTTGTGGCATTGCCAAGTGATGTCTACTTTCTACCTGGAAGTCTCTGCTCCTTTTGTCTCCCACTATAAGTTCTATGATAGGATTGGTATGAATTTCTTCATCGGTTGTGCGCCCACACCCTAAACCACCCCGGGGTCACGAATTAACTACTGAATTTATCCCTAAACGCTCTCCTCGAAAGCCACCATGGAAAAGTTTTATTTGGGATTCCTCATCATTATTTTTAGAGTTTGTGTTGGCTTCATGTTTTTGGTTATTTGTTGTTTTATTTATTATTTGTTTGCTTTCTGTTATTGCTGGTTTATTCCAAGTCAGCATGTCATGTGTTTGTTGATACGCCATTGAAGGATTCATCTTATCGTTACTTTATCGTGAGTAAGGAATTCATGGCGACTATCATGAATTTCAACATCCTCCCAACCTCACATATGACTTTTCAACATATGGTTATATTGGTCATCCCAGAGACCAATTATAGTCAATATGAGTGAACAACAACACAATTTTTTTTCCTGGAGCTGGATAACATCAAAGACTATGGATCTCACAAGTTTGTGATCTTCAACCATAGGTGAAAGAAATTAGTTTGGTTGTTAGGATTTTGTTTTTGGAGTATTATCGTCTATTTGCTTTCCGAACTTTATATATTTATCATTAGGATGTATATGGCTATCTTCATCGTTAGTCCAGATTTCAAAATATGGGTGTGAGCAATGTCTCGACTCTTGATATCAATTGTATTATTTTTGCTTTTGAATGAATCAAATTATTTTACTTTAAAAGATATAAAACTTTTTTTTTTTAATTTTGACAAAATTACAAATTATAAAATGCTTAAATGGAGATGTTCACGTAAATGAGTAAGAAGATACAACCTATGGATTTAGATCATATATAAACTTATCTCTTTTCGGTTATAGTTAGGGATCATATTGTCTCTTGATTAAATTACATAACATGTAAACAATATCAAAAGAACAACCATCCAAATTCTTAAGTTATCCACAATGTGACCCTTTTACAAATATGAGGATGCTGAATCATTATGGCAGAAATTCGATAGAGGTTCTACCAACAAAAATAAATACTATATTGAAGTAAAATCCATTAAAATATAAACAATTCACAACAAAAGGAATAACAATCAACAACAATAGAAACTCCTTCAAAAAAAATCAATAGTAACAATATTGAACAATATATGAAAAGAATAGAAATTCTTGTGTAGGAATGAACCTAACATATCATTCTTACAAACAACAAATTAAAACATGACACGTCATTGTTTTTTTAAAAAATAATTAGGAAATAATTTAAGAAATAAAAAATAATTGCTCCTCCTCTCTCTCAACCATTATTTGCAGTTAGTATTCACCACCACCAATCATGGTTAAAAGAAAAAAAAACAATGACGTGTCATGTTTTAATTTGTTGTTTGTAAGAATGATAGTTAGGTTCGTTCCTACACCTGTGAAAAGAATACACCATTTTAAGTTGAATTATTCATTTCCATTTTTTTTTTTTTTTTGGTAGAATTCATTTCCAATTTAACTCCTTCATATAAATTATTTTATCAAGTTTATTATTTTTATTTAAATTATCAATTAAAAAAATAGTTAAATCTCGTTAAAATAGAATTAATCCACAACAATAGAAAAACAATCTACAACTATGGAAAGAATATTGTACAATATATTTTACACCAAAACAAAATATAACTATTTATTTTTTGCCGAATTCCAAATTATCAGGTAAGAAAATCGTGGATTAATTAATACACAGAAAAATTAAATTAAAATATTTCAAAGCGTTGAAGATGAAACACGAATAATACAAATACACGACACTACCATTACCAACTACACTTCCACTTTCCAGATTCAGATCATAGTAATTTCAATCATTAAATTATTAAACTTCATATTCATCATTATTATTTCATTTAATATAACTATATATCATTAATTATTAATTTCACAAAACCCCCCAAATATTGACTTAACAACACAAAAACTTCATATGCATGTCGATGTAGATCAAACACACAAGAACCAAACTTCTCACATTTGAATCCAACCCATTTCATATCTAACCTTGAAATCAAGCTACAATGAAAAAAGTTTGGATTTTGATGATGATAATAATGATGGGTCATATTGATGTCACAAAAGGGGCAAAGAAGGTATCATGGAAGGTACACACACTGTTTTCTGTTGAATGTCAGAATTACTTTGATTGGCAAACTGTTGGTTTGATGAATAGTTATAGGAAAGCTAAACAACCTGGTCCTATTACAAGGCTTCTTAGTTGTACTGATGAAGAGAAGAAGAATTATAAAGGGATGCATTTGGCTCCTACTTTTCAAGTTCCTTCTATGAGTAGACATCCCAAAACTGGTGATTGGTAAGATATTAATACTTATGATAATTTAGATTGAAAACATGTTCGGTGTCTGACAAGTGTAGTTACACTCAATCACTTTTGTTTTGTTCATTTATTATCTGTGTCTAGGTGTCAGTGTTGTGTCTGGTGTCTATGTTTGTGTCGTTTCGTAGATGTTGATGCTAATACTAATAGTTTGTTATTAGTGTTGAAATTGTGTTTTTTGTTTTGATTTTTTAGGAATGTTTTTGAATTTGGATTGTGAAATGTAGATTGGTTTGTGTGGTTATATGTAAAGTGATATTAATGTGGTTGACTTTCGTAGATTGGTTTGGGTGGTTAAATGTGAAGTGATGTTAATTTTAATGTGATTGACTTTGGTAGATTGGTTTGTGTTAATGTGATATTTGGCACCTACTTTTGAAGTTCCTTCTATGAGTGGGACACCCTAGAACTGGTAACTGCTAAAAACCTTGTTCAAATGCAAATTTTTTTAGTATAGTCACTTCAGATTGAATGTGTGTCAGACTGCTCAATCAATTATATCTTTTTTGTTTGTTATTATCGGCGTCCAGTTGTCAGTGTTGTATCTAGTGTCCATACACGTGTCAGTGGTTAAATTTTAAGTGATGTTAATGTGAATTTGGTAAATTGGTTTGTGTGGTAAAATGCAAAGCGTTGTTAATGCGGTTGACTTTGGTAGATTGGTTTGTGTGGTTAAATGTGAAGTAATTTTAATGCGGTTGACTTTATATTCTCCATGATATTGTCTTCAACTGATAAAAGATACGCATTTACAATTGAAGGTGTGTCCAAAATTAATGTGGTTGACTTTATATTCTTCAGATTGAAGGTGTGTCCGGCATGTGTGATTTATGCACATTCACCTGTACTTTTTTGTTTGTTATTATTGGTGTCTATGTGCCAGTGTTGTATCTAATGTCCATATATGAGTCAGTGTTCTATCTGACGTCCATGTATGTATCAGTGTTTATTAGATGTTAATACTAATACTAATAATAATTATTGTTGAAAGTGAACTTTTTTTGTTGTGTTTTTAGGAATGTTTTTAATTTGGGTTGTGAATTGTAGATTAGTTTGTATGGTGAAATGTGAAGTGATGTTAATGTCGTTGACTTCGGTAGATTAGTTTTGGAGGTTAAATGTGTAGTGATAACGTGGTTGACTTTATATTGTCCCAAGCAGGCAGCTTGGTGGTTGGTAAGCTGAGGGACACCGAAGAAGTACTAACCAGGATATCCAGGGTTCACATCCTGGAAACTAACATAACCCACTAACATTTGCTTATCCGAAAAAATGTTGGTTATTGGCATATTCTTTAAGCCCACTTGATGTGTTGTTCTGCTTAGGCATGCTTTGGGGTTAGTGTTTGTTATCACTTGAATCTATGCGCATATGTTGTGGATTGCTGTGGTAGTGAAATTATTTCGTTGAATTATTTTGCACTAGATTTATGTGTTTCAATGGCTAAATATACTGTACATAGGGTAATATGTGCTGATTCTATGTAATTACGATAAATAGGGAAACTGTGAATCCTTGAAACCAGCCTATGTGGTTTCATTCAATCACTTCTATTTTCTCAATCATTATCAGCGTCTACGTGTCTGTGTTAGTGCTTCATAGATGCTGATACTGATACTAATAGTTATTATGGTTATTAGTGTTGAAAGTGGATTTTTATTTTTCTATTTTAGGAATGTTTTTAAGTTCGGATTGTGAAATGTAGATTGGTTTGTGTAGTTAATTGTTAAATGATGTTAATGTGGTTGACTTTGGTAGTTTGGTTTTTGAGTGTTGCTATATACAGTAGCCGCTGCTGTCGTTGTTCTTAGGCATGCTTCGGGTCAGTGTTTGTTATTTCTATAAACTGTATGTGCAAATATGGCCTTGTTAGTTGCTGTAGTAGTGAAATGATTTCTGTGAATTTTGCTCTTGATTTGTATGTTTCAATTGTTAAATATAATGTAAATAGGGTACTTATGCCCTGATTCTATGTAATTACGATCAATAAGGTAGCTACAAATACTTGTATTTAAATTATGGTTCCTGTATATTTAATATTCTCCGCTGTAATTAAGAAACAAAGATTCCATCATTTGTGTCTCATCCTATGTAACACTGATAGTTTAGGTTGATGGCTTGTACGACACTAACACGTGTAGTTACACTCATTCACTTCCATTTTCGCAAATTATTACCCGTGTCTACATGTGAGTGTCGGTGTCGTATCTGGTGTTTTTGTTTGTGTAGCAATTCATAGGTCTCATCTCTTTTTCTTGAAAACAATATGATTGTTTGCTGAAATCTCTGCATGCTGGTTGTTGTATCTTCTACTTCTCTGAGTACTTATGAATTTTGACGTTGACAAGAAGATTGCAGTTGCCAATTTTGCTGCTCTTGCTTCATATTGAAAATATTTCTGTTAGTATTTTGGAATCATTTAAGTTGTTGTCCTCTCCCATATCACCGCTTAGCATGTCCTTTTAGCAAATATGATGCTTCGTTACCAAAAAAATTGTATATAACGCAGAATCATTTTCCCGAGATTGCAAAATGAGAAATAAATTTTTGCCCTCTATGCAGGTACCCTGCCATAAACAAACCTGCCGGGGTAGTACACTGGCTTAAACATAGCAAGGATGCAAAAAATGTTGATTGGGTTCTCATTCTAGATGCAGACATGATTATCCGTGGCCCAATTTTACCTTGGGAACTTGGTGCAGAGAAAGGAAAACCTGTTGCAGCATACTATGGGTATTCACTCATTTCACTTTTTTTTTTTACTCCTAGTAGTGATAAAAAGTAAAAGAGGCCATATTGGATAACCAACTTAATTTAACACTTCTAGCATAACGATGTAAAAGCTTACGTGTAAGTTACTTATATACCAAAAGATAAAATAAAGTCAAACTCTTTTCATATAAGCTATAAATTGTCTTCATGCTATTTTGGAGAGCTTATGGAAATAAGCTGAAAACAACTTATAGACATGTCATAAGCTGTTTCTGTAAACTCCTTCAATCAGTCCCAAAAGTGCTTATGTCAGTAGATAAATTCAAATAAGACAATCCAAACAGGAACACTGATGTTGCGGAATTATTTTATGAAGGATGCTAATGGACTGTTACAGGCGTACAGCTTCGCTTACATTGGCAATAAACAAATTATAGCAATATGGAAAAAAGTTTGATTCTTAAAATATTATGAATTAGAGAATAGGGTTTTGTTAAAATGCAAACTAGAAGATTGCTACTATGAAATTATGAAACTGAATTAAATCTCTTATAGTATATATATTTGTCTTGTATTTAATGTTCAATTTTTCATTTTCTTGTTCATGATTGGAACTAGTTATATACCAAATATTTTTCTTCAGGTACTTAAAAGGCTGTGACAATATATTGGCTAAACTCCACACGAAAAATCCAGATCTGTGTGACAAAGTTGGCGGGCTATTGGCCTTTCATATCAGTGACCTGCGACGATTCGCCCCCTTGTGGCTGTCTAAAACAGAAGAAGTACGGGAAGATAAGGAACACTGGGCAACAAACATAACTGGAGACATCTATGGGAAAGGATGGATCAGTGAGATGTACGGATACTCTTTTGGTGCTGCAGAAGTGAGTAAAATACCTTAAATTAGTACGTTCATTATTGTGATTAACTATTCAGCTTTCACTAATTGTTGTTTCTTTTCTTCTTCTTTCTGCCCTCCCCTTTTGCTTCCTTTTTGTTCACAGATAGGACTTCGGCACAAGATCAATGATAACTTGATGCTCTATCCAGGTTATGTCCCTCGTGAGGGAATTGAACCGGTTCTTCTTCACTACGGGCTGCCATTTAGTGTAGGGAATTGGTCATTTAATAAACTCGCTCACCATGATGATGGAATTGTTTATGAATGCAACCGGCTCTTTCCAGAACCTCCTTATCCCAAAGAGGTTTGTACGCCAAGTATACTTGTAGCACGAAACTCGTGTGTTGTTTTAGAAAAATTTCGCCATTTTATGGTCTATGTATACTGAATGTATGCACAGAAATATGGCATCAGGATTTTCTAAGTTTCGCTGATGATGGAAATCATTTTATTGCAGGTATTACAGTTGGAACTTGACGCTAACCGAAGGCGAGGACTATTTATTAGCATAGAGTGCATAAACATTATAAATGAAGGTCTTCTATTACAGCACGGAGCGAATGGTTGCCCTAAGCCAGCATGGTCAAAATACTTGAGCTTTTTAAAAAGCAAATCTTTTGCCGAACTAACTAAGCCAACATATGTGAATCCTGCTACTTTAAAAATGATGGATGAAGAAGTTGTCGAAACACCCGTTGATCGTGATGATCGAAAGCCACATCCCAAAATCCATACAGTTTTCTCCACGGAATGCACGCCATACTTTGATTGGCAAACTGTAGGACTTATGCACAGTTTTCATTTGAGTGGACAGCCTGGAAATATTACGAGGTTACTGAGCTGCAATGACGAGGATTTAAGGAAGTATAAAGGCCAAGATCTGGCTCCTACACATTATGTTCCCTCAATGAGTCGGCATCCGTTAACAGGAGATTGGTAATTATTTTTCTAAGTTGGAGTATTTCAATTTTCATTAGTGTGATTTAAGTTTTTCATTTTTGTTGCTCGTCATTTATGCATGGATGTTGGGACTTAAAACAATTACCGAGTTTTTCATTCTTTTGTTACCACTTTTCACAGAATAAAAATCTGAAAGAAAAACAATCTAAAAACTGCTTAAAACATGAAGCTTTTTTTAATAACTTCTCTTAAAAATCATTTTCGATAGATGACCTTTTCTTAAGAAAATGATTTTCATTATGGTAAACAAACAATAATAGTTTCTGGTTTTCTTTAAAACCTCTAAATCATTTTTTTCTTATCTGTAACAAACAGACCTTAAATTTTGTAGCATCATTATTCTTTTGTAGATATCTAAAGCTAATTTTGGAAAAAATCTAACTTAAAGTTAATTCTCATGATTAATTACTATGTTAAATTGTACTATTTCCCATGTTAGTTTGTGCTTCCCGGGGTGGGAAATTGTATGATAATTTCGCATGATAAGTTCTTCTGTTCATGTGGCTGAATAATTTAACCATTTAGACTTTTTGCCGAAAAAATTGATAGTTCTTCTGCTTCATTTTAGGTACCCAGCAATTAATAAACCAGCTGCAGTTCTTCATTGGCTTAATCATGTAAATGTTGATGCTGAATACATAGTGATTCTTGATGCTGATATGATCATGAGAGGACCAATCACACCGTGGGAATTCAAAGCTTCTCGTGGACATCCTGTTTCAACTCCTTACGAGTAAGCCTACTGACCTGGGTTGATGTTTATGAGGCCTGTTAATGTTAATTTAAACCAGTGTTGTTAAATAATTGCTACAGTGGTGCCATAACCTTATAATGTGGCGGAATTTGAACAAATCGCTACTTAGTATAAAAGGTTGTCAAATAACTATAGCAACTCTATAGCATTGTTGCGTAGCATAATTTAAGCAAACTACTATATTACGCTATCCGCGATTGACAACACTGATTTAAATGCAGTGCTGTTGACTGCATTTATCATGGTTGCGAACATACAGGTCTCTATTTTGACGTTGTTTTATCGTTCATTTTCAACTGGATAACTGATTTGTATTTTAATGATTTTTGCATGCCAGCTACCTTATTGGTTGTGACAATGAACTTGCAAAATTACACACTAGCCATCCTGAGGCTTGCGACAAAGTTGGTGGTGTAATCATTATGCATATAGATGATCTCCGGAAATTCGCTATGCTATGGCTGCATAAAACAGAGGAGGTTCGAGCTGATAGAGCTCATTATGCAAGAAATATAACAGGAGACATATATGAATCAGGGTGGATCAGTGAGATGTATGGGTACTCATTTGGTGCGGCTGAGGTATTTTGTTGTTACATTCATATCTTCATGCATACTTGACACACCTGTTCATATGATTATCAATGTCGTAATGTTAGCGATATTACCTTTTCAGTTTGAGACCTTGCTCCTTAAGATTTAGAAACATTCTATAGCTTCCTTAATATAGAAAAGAAAAATAAGCCCTCTCCTCCCTCTCCTTTCAAAATCCTCAATCCAAACATACCCTAATATGTTTATCACTGTGTATTTGAACTCTGTCTTACCAGCAAGAAGCTCTCTGTATATAACATTGTGCTGGTTAGATATTTTGCTACATAGAAAATTAAGCCATGAGTTCGGTTCATTTGTTTGTTTTAAATGTGCTCAATTGACTGATGTGTGGAGGGAAAAGAGTAACAAAATGATCATAATCGTAAATTGGAATTATTAAATAGAGAGGTTCAAGTAGCGCTGGTTGCGTGAGAGATTTTCACAGGGGTAACGCTGCAACCCTGCCCAGGTGTCCATTATCTTCATCCGGGTTGTGAAGCTTTAACTGACATTATCTCTGTCTGCTACTCCACCTTAACATCCTACTGTGCCTGACTATTCTATGAGATTACCTGATTGTGCCTTCGGGTATTATTGTGCAGTGGCTTGTTACTGGAGGTTCTTCTATCTCCTTATTAAGAACGGATTAATGGTCACCGATTCTGAGTTATCTTTCATGCATCAGGTTAAATCATTGCACTTAGAGGTTCCACCGTTGATTGCACATTATCTAACTGGTTTTGGCAATACTACCATTCCTTCTAGTCGCGATATCATGTTACGGACGCAGAAGGTTCCTTCATATTGCAATGCTGGTAATACTACCGGTTAGTTTGCCCGTGTTTCAGCTGATACCAGCCATTTTACCAAAACTATCCTTGATTGGCAGTTTATGAGGTGAGGATGTTCGCAAGCCTTGAGGGTGGCAAAGACATTTGGTGGAATTTTCCTTCTGAAATTCAACCTGTTATAGCTGGTGGTTTACGTCTTTCGCTTGCCTGTATAGGCTATGGCTCCTGTGAAAATCTCTCATGTGACCAGCGCTACTTACTTGAGAGGCTAATGGGGTGTTTGTTTTAGAGGCTATGACTGACACTTTAGATTTGCTGAGTCTGTGTCCAGAGAAGATCTCCGAGGAGCAATAGCGTTTAGGTATTGTTGATACTTAACATAGTATACTATTAGAGCATCATAACCTAGTGTTTGGAATTCAACAATTTTTACCCTTATTTTTTTATCATTAAATATTACTTCTGCACAGGGAAGAACTTTGCAGTGTTCATGCATCAAATATTAGTGTAGTTACTTCCTTTGCTTTTCACAAATTGTTACGCTACATGAAATTTTTTCATTCTATAACCAGTGATGTTATTCATTTGATGCAGTTGAAACTGAAGCATACAATAAGCAATGAGATACTGATATACCCGGGATATGTTCCTGAACCGAACGTCAAATATAGAGTTTTTCATTATGGATTGCGATTCAGTGTTGGGAATTGGAGCTTCGACAAAGCAGATTGGCGGGTGGTTGACGTGGTCAACAAATGCTGGGCCAAGTTCCCAGACCCACCGGATCCCTCAACTCTTGATCAAGCTAATAAGGAGAATTTACGGCGAGACATGCTCAGCATAGAATGTGGAAAAACCCTAAATGAAGCACTTGAACTTCACCACAAGAAAAAGTGTCCTAGTGCTGATTCCATATTGATATCAAAAGGGGATGAGAAAACAGAAGAAAGTGGAACTTCAAGGGAAATCGGCAACACCGATGGAACTATTGATTCAGTAACCAATCGCGTTGCGACAAACCATTCAGAGGAATTGGCAAGTGTTCAGAAAGAGGAATTGCCAAGTGTTCAGAAAGATGAGATACCGAGTTCTTTCAGGTTTTGGGTGGTATTTTTATGGGCGTTTTCTGGATTCGGTTTTTTGGTCGTCATTTTTGTGGTGTGTTCGGGTCATAGAAGAAGAGGAACAAGGATGAAACATCATAGTAGAAGGAGAAGAAGCATGCATTCAGGATTTATGGAAAGCAATGGACGCGACCGGCACGGCCGTGATGTTGATTTGTAAACAATGTGATGCTCGGATGCTCCTTTTCATTCTCCCGGCGTAAAGGTGAATTCGTCTGAATTTTAAGACTGCCATGCAGGGATCACACAAGGTTAGAACTTAGAGAGCATGTTTCTTGGGTGAGTATGTGTGTGAAATCATTCTACAAAGCAAGCCAGTCTGAGAGTTCTGAGGTTTGGATAATACTGAGAAATTTGTGAAGGGATCTTCTTTTTCTTTAATTTGAGATTGCTTGTATTATTTTGTATCTAAAAATCATAAGGTCTTAGCAGTGTAGAACAAGATACTGAAACCTACCCCTGCAAACTCAAATTGGATGTTACTACGACAGTTTAATCTTGTATACTTTCATGAGGTGTCAACTCAGTGATAAGAGTTTGACCTGACCTTAAGAGAAGGAATTCAAATTTCATCGGAGACATTTGTAAAATGATCATTAGTATTAATTACGTTATAATAATTTCTCTCTTTCTCTCTTTATTTTTATTTTAAAAATGCTGTCAATCACATTCTCCAATGGATATTAGTAATCAACAAAACTAATTGATGTATACTCTTGCTTACAAAATTAACTATACAAAAAATATATAAAAAAATTATACATAGAAAAAGTATTATAATGAACTCCACAACCTGCTTAAAAGGATTTTTTTTTTTCGTATAAAATTTTCGGAAATTATACTATAGACCACCTTCATAGGTGATCCACCGTAGAATAGTGCTAAAAAAATATTTAAAACTCCAACCGTGAAAGACGTAATCTCTTGATAGTATGGTCCTCTTTATTTTTACGATTGAAATAATGACTTAACTGATATCAATTTGATTAAAACTATGGAAAATAAATATGTAGCTCGTATTAAACCAACATCCAATCAAATCACCGTCTTAGCCATACATATAACAAATGTCATGAGTTTTATTTTTGAATTCGTTGAAATTTCTAATAACTAAGTATCGGTACATAGTAGACCACTTATAAAATTGGTCAGCCAAAGAACTCACTTAAAACGATATGTTGGTCACTTTTTTGAATTCACAATAGAAGAAAAGGAGTAGTTATAGGTGAAAAATTCAAGACTAAAATCATTAATTTCATTGAACAAAGAAAAAGTGTCAGTACAAAGTTTTGAAAATCCAACAGATTTCATAAATGATGCAAAGAATTAGAAACATAATCAAAATGGTTAAGCAAAGACAAAGACTATTCAGTGTACATAACTCAAACACTAAAAAGTAAAATTCCATCTTGATTTCTTGGGAGCACTGTTGCGGCCTTTGTCAGACTGCGATGAATCGATCTTTTTTCTCTTATTTTTCTGGGAATCACCAATTATGTTCAAAAATGCATCTCTCCTTGAACTATGCATATTCTTAATACACGCAATGGCAGCTTTATTTTCATGATTGCCATTTGACTGATATGATGAAGATCTTTTACTACTACTACTCCCTTGCTTCTTGGTCTTCAAATGATCGCGTGAAATCTGAAAAACCTTATCCGGAGTCTGAGAAGGGGGAGACTTGGAAGGAGTTACAGGATTGAAATCGTCGTTCTCTGTGAAATCATAAACTTCTAAACTGCGTTTGTTGCTATCAGAAGCAACATTCTTAGCATATGAACTTCCACCAAGCTTTGAAATATAAGCCAAGCTGGTAGACTCCCAATGCCGCACTCGGATTTTCTGATTTGATGACCCGAAAGGAAATTGTTCACGACGAGGAAAAGTATCAGGAAACTTGCGGCTTTGTGGAGAAGAATACTCAAACTTCTTCTCAGAAAATTCTCTGGATTCACCAATCCTGCTCCTTTTAATATTTTCATTCACAATAGAAAATGATTTATCATGGCAATAAGTGATGTCTAAAACAGACTTGGGAGACGTATTCATCAGACTCAGAATTGTAGATTCCGCAAAATTTGAAAACCAGTGAGTACCTTGTCGGGCATAAAACAATATGTATGCTTCCTGAGACAGCACAGTCTCTTCAGATACCATAGTAACCATTGAATCATCTAACTTATGCCATGTATCCGGAGCAGTGCGAACGAAGCTAAAATAATGCCCTGAAGTAGATGAAAATCCAGTATGCACAACTACTGCATACAGATCATATTTGGACGATGCATCATTCGATATGGTGTAAGGCTGCATGTCCAACTCCAACGGGAAATTGATATGCTTGTCAATCTTTTCAACAAAAATCCCATATGTCTTAAACCTCTTTAAATGGAACGCAGCAATTGAAGGTGTCTGATCTAACATAAGCTGTTTCTCCATAGAAACTTCTTCATTGCAGCCCTCACATTTAAACTTTGCATCAATATCTTCTACCGTTGTGAAAGAATCTAAAGCACTTGAAAGAGTATCTGCATTTTCTATTTCTAGACTCAAATCAATCGATGGCTCATTAGTGTCGGAAGATCGACCACAGTTACAACACCGAAGCCTGCTAACCAAACTGCCTCCAAAAACTTTCTTTACAATATTATCGCCCTCAAATTTTGGATCGTTTTTCTTCAATTCTAAAAAACATGAATCAAGTTTATCCAATACACATTGCATAAACTCATGTGCATCCTCTTGCCGATATCTTCGAAACATCGAAGAAAAGTGATTCAAATTTTCCACAATGATCATAGGGGAGATAACTCTTCCAGTATAACGCAAGGAACGTTGCATCTGGTAGCGGAAAGCGCAGATAACACAATATCCATTGTGACCATCATTACAAGCATGGCTGCACGAAAAAAGACCTTCGACTAGAGGCACTGTATGAGTGAAGCATTGCATGATCGAATTGAGAAAGCATGTGTTACCAAGGTTGGCGAGTCCAGCCGGTATCCATCCTTCCGGCTGCACGGGTAAAACCCGCGAGGAAATACTTGGACGACAATCATCGAGATCCAACGCCTCCAGTTGATCACCTTCGTTAATCCTCTCCTCTATTAACGGTTTCAGAGGAGAGGATTGAATGGAAGCAAGCAAGGAAGTGTCCATTTGAGCAGCGTCTAGGGTTTCGGATATTGAACTCACCAATGAAATACTTGGATGACACTCATCGAAATCCAACGCCTCAGGATGATCACCTCCATTAATCCTCTCCTCTGTTAAAGGTTTCAAAGGAGAGGATTGAACGGAAGCTTGCGACGAAGTATCCGTTTGAGAAGCGGCTAGGGTTTCGGATATTGAAGTCACCGTAGACGGCGAATTCATGTGATTCTTTTGTTGTTCTTGTTCACAGCGTGGTGAATATGAACAACACATTGGGTTTTGAAACTTTGAATTAGAGTATGAAATTATGGTTTTAGAGAGAAAAAAAAACAAAGAAAAAGAATGAGAAGGTTAGGGTTTCGAAGAGGTGAAATTCTTAAGTGAAAATTTTGATAGGTTTTATTTAAATAATGAGAGAAGAAAGGTAATTAGGGTTTTGAGATGATGAAAAAGAAGAGGGAAAGATGAAAAAGGTTCAAAACTGAACACAGATTTTGAAAGAAGAGGGAAAATCTAAAAGATTTGGCATCGCACAAAATAGACCAACGCTTCTGACTATTGACATGATACAAAATTAGGAAAAGAAAAAAGACCAACTTCTGCATTTGATATTTTAAATTTATCTTTTCAATTCAAAATTTATGTGTCATTTTCTTTTTTTCTCTTTAACTTGGGTCTTTAGAGCACAAATTAGCATAATTATACAACTTTTTCCATAAATTAAACATGGATACCAAATGTAAAAGTTTGCTTAAAAAAAATTCAAACATATAAGATGACACACACATTTATAATATAAAAAACAAACATAAGAAATTGATAATTAGTTTTATGAGAAAAAATAGATAATTTTATATTTTAGTGAATATATTAAGCGTAAAAGTTATTATTATTAGCAATATGACGTACACTCCGCGCTTGTCTGTCTATTCTTTTTATTACGCTAATGTGTATAAATTATGAATAATAATTTTTATGAAGTTTAAATTTTGATTAAAAGTATATGTATAATATAATATAAATTCTTACATATTTTTGTCATAAAAATAAATTCTTATCTTTTTTAATAGCATAAACAAGATATCATTCTTATAAGCAGAATTGTTAAAGAGTATAATTGAAAATGAAAATGCAGTCCAAAATCATGTCTTCTCTTTATATGTAGTACAAATTATTACTTTATCATGATATACTAACGTTCAGACGACACTCTATGTCGTTTGTCATTTTTTTTTACTGCGCTAACACGTGTGAATTATAAAAAATATTTTTTTAAAGATATAAAAAAAAACATTGGGGGGCAATTTCAAAAACTACAAGGGTAATTCTGCAGAATTCGAAAGTTGGGGGAAATTGTAAACTTTCAAAAAAAATTAGGGTAAATTTGGTATTTCAAAAAGACTTGGGGAAATCTATAATTTTTGAGAATTTTGTGTGAATGGGCATTTGACGTGGCACAAAGGGACATGTGAAACGATGGTGTTGACTGGACAGATCAAGGGTGATGTGGATTGTTAACACGTGTTTGCAAGTAAATTGTTTGAAGTGACAAGTGGCAGCTGATGTGGTTGTTGACTGGTCGTCTTCAACATCTTGTCTTCCGAAATAACGGCGTTTGTTTATTGCAGAAAAAATGGTCGCAAAGTAGAGTTTTGAGGGTGGAATAGATCTTTTGCCTTAACTTTTTAAAAAATATTTTATAGTGTTCGTAATTTTAAAATGAAAAGTGAAACCTTCCCCTCCAAAACCCTCCATCCAAACACACAGAAAACTCAAAGTTCCATTAATTATTGTGTTTTTTATCTTTCAAGTTAATTTAATAATTAATTCTTAAAAAGTACTGTTTTCTATATATTTGGCCCCTTCGTGAATTTATTGCTAGCTTCGCAGCTGTCATTGAGGATGATACATGAAGGAAGAGATCATATTTATAGTAATCCTAAAAGCCTTAGATGCAACTACAATGAAAATAGAAATACTGAAAATTAAGATGAATGCATGAAATAAAATGTCAACATAAGTGGCTAGGTGGTTGTATGTAAAATATTGTGGCTTGAATTAGGTATAACATGAAAAGGTGTCTGCTTAGTGATAAGAGTTTGACATGCCTTAATAGAAGGAGTTCAAATCTCATCGAAGACGGTTATAAAATGATAGTGTTGCTTTATTTAATAATAGTTTTTCTTTCGCATTTTTTTAAATGTTGTACACTTTTCCTTTTTGGCTTTTGACAACAAAGCCTTTTTGCTGGTGCTAATATGGTCTTGTTGACTTGAGACTTTGAAGTGTTTTTCTCTAAGGGTCTCAAGTTCGATTCTCCCCAATGCCAATTTCGATGAGCTAGTTTAGTTTTCTCAAAGAAAAAATTCTTAGTATTGTTATATTATGTTATTTATTTAAGATAGAGATTGTGCTAGTTTGGATCAGATTGACACATCGACTTAATCAACTTTGAATACAATCAAATGACGTGACTACGTCTTCAAAGTTGCATATTAAAATAATAAGCATTTCTACATGATATGTAAATCCTGTACACTTGAACATATATTAGTATTTCAATTATTCTTCAATACTTTGTTATCATCAAAACCCAGAGAACTTGTATGAACCATTCTTGTTCTAACAAAGGACTCAATTAAATTCTTTAACCAAATGAGACACCAGCTTTCTTGTTCATGTAACTTATTATGATATTTGTACCGTATTGGAGTAATCTGTTTTTCTTTAAGGACTGTGTGCTAATGGTTTAATAGCACACACTAAAGACTAATTTGTTGATGAAATTGTTAGTAATTATAACGCAATTATAATTACTAACAAATTTGACACTAATAAGATCTAAATTTCTTAGAAATATTAGTCCACAGTGAATTAAAGTTGATGTAAGAATTGAAATGAATATAATTGTGATATGGTGTTGCATCTTTCACCATCATATCTGAATTTATGCATTTTGCTGATTTTATGTTTCATTCTTACTTCCAACAGATTTCATCAATGATGCAAAGAATTAGACATAGAATCAAAATGGTTAAGCTAAGACTAAAAGTAAAATTCCATCTTGATTTCTTGGGAGCACTGTCGCTGCCTTTGTCAGACTGCGACGAATCCATCTTTCTCTTGTTTTCTGGGGATGCACCGATTAAGTCCAAAAATCGACCTCTTCTTGAACCATTCATATTCTTAAGATATGCAATGTCAGCTTTATTTTGAGGATTGTCATTTGACTTATAATAGGAAGATCTTTTACTGCTACTCCGTTGCTTCTCTGTCTTCGTATGATCGCGTGAAATCTGGAACCTCTTATCCGGAGTTTGAGAAGGAGGAGAGTTGGAAGTAGTTAAAGGATTGAAATCATCCTTCTCTGTGAAATCATAAATTTCCGAACTGCGTTTGTTTCCATCAGAAGCAACATTCTTAGCATACGAACTTCTACAACGCTTTGCAATATAGGCTAAGCTGGTAGAATTCCAATGCTGCACTCGGATTTTCTGATTAGGAGTTTTCCGATTAGATGGCCGGACAGGAAATTGTTCACGGCGAGGAAATATATCAAGAAACTTGCGGCTTTGTGGACAAGAATAATCAAACTTCTTCTCATAAGATTCTCCAGATTCACCAGCCCCGTTCCTTTCAAAATTTTCACGCTCTAAAATTGAAATTGATTTATCCTGGCCATAAGTTATGTCTAAAACAGACTTGGGGGACGTATTCATCCGACTCAGATTCAAGCTTGGAATTGTAGATTCTGCAAAATTTGAAAACCACGGTGTACCTTGTCGAGCATAAAACAATATGTATGCTTCCTGAGACAGCACAGTCTCTTCAGATACCTTAGTAACCATTGAGTCATCCAATTTATGCCACGTATCCGGAGCAGTGCGAACGAAGCAGAAATAATGCCCTGAAGTAGATGAAATTCCAGTATGGACAACAACTGCATATAGATAGTATTTAGACGATGCATCATTCGAAATGGTGTAAGGCTGCATGTCCAATTGCAACTGGAAATCGATATGCTTGTCAATCTTTTCAACAAAAACCCCATCTGTCTTAAACCTCTTCAAGTGGAAGGCAGCAATCGAAGGTGTCTGATCCAACATAAGTTGTTTCTCCATAGACACTTCTTCGTTGCAGCCCTCGCATTTAAACTTCGCGTCAATGTGTTCCACCATAGTGAAAGATTCTAAAGCACTTGAAAGAGTATCTACATTTTCTATTTCTAGACTGAAATCAATCAATGGCTCATTAATGTCAGACGTGCAGCCACAGTTACAACACCGAAGCTTGCTAACCAAACTACCTCCAAAAACTTTCTTTACGATATTATCGCCCTCAAATTTTGGATCATTCTTCTTCAAATCTAAAAAACATAAATCAAGTTTATCTAATACACATTGCATAAACTCATGGGCATCCTCTTGTTGATATCTTCGAAACATCGAAGAAAAGTGATTCAAATTTTCCACAATGATCATAGGGGAGATAACTCTTCCAGTATAACGCAAGGAACGTTGCATCTGGTAGCGGAAAGCGCAGATAACACAATATCCATTGTGACCATCATTACAAGCATGGCTGCACGAAAAAAGACCTTCGACTAGAGGCACTGTATGATTGAAGCATTGCATGATTGAATTGAGAAAGCATGTGTTACCAAGGTTAGCAAGTCCAGCCGGTATCCATCCTACCCGCGATGAAATACTTGGCCGACACTCATCGAGATCAGACGCCTCCGGCTGATCGCCTCTGTTAATCCTCTCCTCTGTTAACTGTTTCAGAGTAGAGGATTTAACGGAAGGTTGCCATGAAGTATCCGTTTGAGCCGTGTCTAAGGTTTCGGATATTAAAGACACCCTTGACAGTGAATTCATGTGATTCTCTTGCTGTTCTTGTTTACCACATGGTGAAATTGAACAAGATTTTGGAAGGGGTTTAGCAAGAAAAATACCCATGAAAAAGAGAAGATTTAGTTCAGAGAATGAGAAGGTTAGGGTTTCAAAAAGGTGAGTTTCTTGAGTGAGAATTTTGAAACAAATTAGGGTTTGAGAAGATGAAAAAAGAAGAGGGAAAGATGAAAATATTTGGCACCGATATAAAAATCTCAAGAAAATGACATCGCACGCTTTCTCTTTTTTTCCTGTATGTGATCCCTCATGAATAATGATATACTTTGGCTAAACCCTACTTAACTACTTATAGGTCAATATAAGTTAGCTTATTAATTTCGTCAAATAAAATTATATTACTACCTCCGTCCCTAATTATAAGGCCCTTTTGAAAAAATAACGTGAATTAAAATAGTGGATATTTGTATTAAATATGTTTGTAATTACTATTATTTTTACAATTTTATCCTTTAAGAAAGAGGGTTGGCTTATGTTTTCAACATTCTATTTATTGTTGATTGAAGAAAAAGATGTATAATAAATAGGGGCATGTATGTAAAGAAATAATTAATGTAGTTGGAAATAGAAAAGGGGTCTTATAAAAATGGACAAAAAAAATTCTCAAAAGAGTCTTATAATTAGGGACGGAGGTAGTATTAATTAACCTTTTCTTGAAGATTGATTCTCTCTCGTACTAGCCATTGTATTTATTTTTTGCAAAATCTATTTTTTCCTTAAAAAAAAAAAAAACTATGTTATATATCTATAATCTATAATAAATATAAAGAAAAATACCTCTTTCATCATTTTTGGGCTGAATTTTTCTTTCAGAAAATATCCTTAATATAATTTTCAATACAAATACACATGTAATAAATAGATAAGAATAAATTTAAATATTAAATCAAATGTAACAAACGCGGGCAAAAAATAATGTTAAAGATTGAATTTTAAATCCTCTAAAAAAAAGATTAGGACGCAAAATATTTTAGAAAAGATTGTTGTTGGTGTCCTTAAAAAATGAATTAAATTATTATTTTTTGTTATATTATTGGTGTCATTGAAACAGATAATCATGGTTAGTTTGGTTTGTTATAATTTGAAAGCAGCAGACATTTATATTTTTTGTTTTAATCAAAATAAAATATCATAAAAAATCATCGTTTATAATTTTCAAACGTTAGTTCAAAAAAAAAAGAGCGAAAAGACACACACATAAGTTCTCGTCTTTTTGCTTGTGCTTCCTAAATGAAATATAATTATAGCGTCAATGTTACTCCTATTTAATTAGTCAACATAAATAAATAAAATTTGATACATCAATATAATAATGAACATAAATAGTTAAGAAAAAAACAACAATTTTTATTAAAAAACAATTTTTTTTCTTAAAAAGAAAGTTTTTATTTTTATTTTTGGTTTAGTAGCCTAGTGGCTAGAGCTCACATATACAATTAAATGTGGAGAAGCGAGGTATCCGGGATTTGAACCCTGACCCCTGCATAAATTATGCAATGTCCCTGTCAACTGAGCTAAGCTCACAGGACTCTTAAAAAGCAATTTATCAAAACAAAAATTGACAAATAATCTAATTAAGTACATTTTTTCAGTATTTGATATAGGATCAAACATATAAACGGAATCTCATACATCAACAACAATAATAATAATAAAAGAAATTTCGTATTATTAAGTTTTTTTAAGAATATCTTTTTCCGCAATCTCATATTATTAATTTTAAAAAAAAAAATATCGGATCAAATTAATGGCTGGATGATGGAATTTCAGTCTATATATCAAGAATATATTTTTACCACTATAATATAAAGTATATTTTTTTCTGTTAGAAGAGAAAAAACATTTTACAAAAAATAAATAGAATTGTTAATAGAAGAGATAATGAAATTGTTTTTCAAGAACAAGTTAATTAATGAGACAACATATATATTGATCAAAGTGACACATTTATTGCATCTTAGTCCATGCAATTTTGCATAGGTTAGAAAAATCTCTTATAACAAATATCACCTTGTTTTTTTTCTTCAACTAATTTAGTGGATAGAAATTGACATTTTTAAAACGAACAAATGAGATGTTTATATTATCAGGCCAGGAGTGAATGATTTAAATTTCAAAGTAATATATATCGGCATAGCTGAAATGATGTATTTAACTAAACCTTTTTTTTCCTTAAAAAAAATAACTTAACCTTTTTATAAGGAGGAAGTCAAGATTGCAGTGTGGAATTGTGGTGGTTGTAAGAGCGCGGGACAAGATATTTTACAAAAAAATAACTCAACCCTCATTAGTTTACCATTCTTGTGATTCATATCAGTTTTAAAAGTGATGTGAATCACAAGAATGGTAAACTAATGAGGGTTATTGATGACACTTTGTCATCTCTTTTCGTAGTTATTTTTTATGCATTTTTATGTCAAACTAATTGTAATTCTGGGAGTTATCGGGCGCCGATTTAGCAGGAGCGAGACCATGAAATTTGAATTTCTGAGGATTTCGAGGGCCGATTTTAGCATTTCGGTGGCCGATTTTTACTAGGTCTATATAAGAAAAACGCATTTTCTGAAGAATTGTTGGAGATTTTAGAGAGAAAACACATATTTTAGAGTTGATGCTTTGCAAATCTGGTGGGAGACCATCAAAACACATAGTCAGTTATCCAATACATGTATGAATCTTTACTTTTGCATTAGCTATCTTGTACTTTATCTATGAGTAACTAATCTCCTTGTGGTTGAGACTTAGATGAATCTGATGTAATTCCATGAATACCTAATTTGTATGAACTCCCTTGAATATCAATGAAAGTCTAGTTTAATTCATATTTCCTTGTGTTTAATGACATATGTATGTTTATGATTAACTACTAGCACTAGCATCTTGAATGTGTAAATTTATCTTATAGAACTTGAATGACCACTAGCCATGCATGGCTTTTGAATCTGATCTAGGAAATATGTTTAACCTAAGTAATTAAGTTAGAGATAGACAATTATTAGGTTATGATTTAGGGATTAACGGACTGTTAAAACCTCCAAAGATTTCGAATTCATCACTGAAGAGATTAAGGGGTTAGCACTTGCAGAGAGAATTATAGCTAGGTCAAAAGATTGAGTAGAATTACTTTGTTAATATGTCGTTAAACTAAATGAACATTGATTGAATTGAGGGTGCAAATTACCATATAAGAGCATCGGAGGATTCGAAGGTCTTAACCATATTTCTCATTAATTTCTCAAGTTCGATTCTCCCGGTCATAAGAAAATTTAAAAATATAACAAACAGATGACTCAAAATTAAATTCTTTAAGCAAATGAAAGACCAGTTTTCTTGTTCATATAACTTATTATCATATTTGTACCGTATTGGAGTAATTGATTTTTTATTTTATGGTGTGTCTGCTAATCGTTCAAGCTCAAAGTTGAAATACTCCGATAATAGCAATAATACTAATAGCACCCTGAAGACTAATTTAGTTTTTGAAATTTGTTACTAGTAATTAGCTCTTTCTAAATTTGACACTAACTAGATCAAAATTACATAGAAAAATTAGTTGATAGTCACTTAACATGAATGTGAGAAATGAACTCCATGTAATTTCGATACGAAAGGTTAACGTCATCATAATTTCTAACGATGAAAGGTAATAGAGAGATTATTTTGAATAACATTTTACAATTTTAGACAGTTTTGCCAATTCATAAAATTCAAAATAGGTGAATGACTTTAGTATTGAATTTTTCCCCAATCAAGAGATTAATTTCATTATGAATTTCCTTGTAAGGTAAATTCTACCATGTCTTGAAGTACATAGTAGATTCACAATAGAAAAATATAGGTAAAAGTCATTAATTTCATTGTACTAAGAAAAAGTGTTAAAAACAACATATTTCACTTTACCAGAATTCATACATTTTGCTGATTCTATGTTTCACTCTACCAACATACTTCATCAATGATGTAAGGAATTAGACATAGAATCAAAATGGTTAGACAAAGACAAAGTCAGACACATTTTAGTTCTTAAAATTGAAATTGTAAGATGGATGCCTCGACGGTCTCAGAGGATGTACCTACAAAGTAATACTAATATCATATTAAAAAGAACATGCATATTAGTTAAATGTAACAGTTTGATATATTGGAAAAATCAAGTCCCGTGTTGATTAAAGATGAAGCCTCGACAGAGTTTATAAAGAGTGACATAACGGGAACGATGGCGTGATATAAAGGTATTTACAGCAAAAATATCAAGTACATAGCCAAATGCCTAAAGTCAAGTCAGAGACTATTCGCTGTGAAATTCCCAGCTGCCAACAGACGCATCGCTTGATTTCTAGGGAGCAAGCTGACAACAGAAGCGTGGCTTGATTTCCTGGAAGCACTGTTGCTGCCTTTGTTAGACTGCGATGAATCAATCTTTTGTCTCTTGTTAATTATGTTCAAAAATGCATCTCTCCTTGAACCATGCATATTCTTCACATAAGAAATGGCAGCTTTATTTTCAGGATTGTCATTTGACTTGTATGATGATCTTTTACTGCTACTCCTTTGCTTCTCTGTCTTCAAATGATCGCGTGAAATCTGGAAAGGAGGAGAGTTGGAAGGAGTTAAAGGATTGAAATCATCATTCTCTGTGAAATCATAAACTTCCAAACTGCGTTCGTTTCTATCAGGAGCAACATTCTTAACATATGAACTTCCACTAAGCTTTGCAATAGAAGCCAAATTGGTAGAATTCCAATGCTGCACGCGGACTTTCTGATTAAGAGTTTTCTGATTTGATGACCCAAAAGGAAGTTGTTCGCGATGAGGAAAAGTATCAATAAACTTGCGGCTTTGTGGACAAGAATACTCAAACTTCCTCTCAAAAAATTCTCCGGATTCACCAGCCCTGCTCCTTTCAATATTTTCGTTTAAAACAGACTTGGGGGACGTATTCATCCGACTCAGATTCAAGCTTGGAATTGTAGATTCTGCAAAATTTGAAAACCACGGTGTACCTTGTCGAGCATAAAACAATATGTATGCTTCCTGAGACAGCACAGTCTCTTCAGAAACCTTAGTAACCATTGAGTCATCCAATTTATGCCACGTACCCGGAGCAGTGCGAACGAAGCAGAAATAATGCCCTGAAGTAGATGAAATTCCAGTATGGACAACAACTGCATATAGATAGTATTTAGACGATGCATCATTCGAAATGGTGTAAGGCTGCATGTCCAATTGCAACTGGAAATCGATATGCTTGTCAATCTTTTCAACAAAAACCCCATCTGTCTTAAACCTCTTCAAGTGGAAGGCAGCAATCGAAGGTGTCTGATCCAACATAAGCTGTTTCTCCATAGAAACTTCTTCGTTGCAGCCCTCGCATTTAAACTTCGCATCAATATCTTCCACCGTAGTGAAAGAATCTAAAGCACTTGAAAGAGTTTCTACATTTTCTATTTCTAGACTCAAATCAATCAATGGTTCATTAGTGTCAGAAGAGCGACCACAGTTGCAACACCGAAGCCTGCTAACCAAACTGCCTCCAAAAACTTTCTTTACGATATTATCGCCCTCAAATTTTGGATCATTCTTCTTCAAATCTAAAAAACATGAATCAAGTTTATCCAATACACATTGCATAAACTCATGGGCATCCTCTTGTTGATATCTTCGAAACATCGAAGAAAAATGATTCAAATTTTCCACAATGATCTTAGGGGAGATAACTCTTCCAGTATAACGCAAGGAAAGTTGCATCTGGTAGTGGAAAGAGCAGATAACACAGTATCCATTGTGACCATCATTAGAAGCATGGCTGCACGTAAAAAGACCTTCGACTAGAGGCACCGTATGAATGAAGCATTGCATGATCGAATTGAGAAAGCATGTGTTACCAAGGTTGGCAAGTCCAGCCGGTATCCATCCTACCGGCGATGAAATACTTGGCCGACACTCATCAAGATTCAACCCCTCCGGCTGATCACCTCCGTTAATCATCTCCTCTGTTAACGGTTTCAAAGGAGATAATTGAAAGGAAGTATCCTTTTGATGAAAAAGAATGAGAAGGTTAGGGTTTCGAAGAGGTTTTGATAGGTTTTAGAAGATTTAGTTCAAAGAATCGGAAGGTTAGGGTTAGGGTTTTGAAGAGATGAATTTATTGAGTGAAAAATTTGATAGGTTTTGTTTAAACAACAAGAGAAGAAAGGGAATTAGGGTTTTGGTATGTTTTAAAGAAGAGGGAAAGATGAAAAAGTTCAAAACTCAGAAAGAATTTTGCACCGAAATAAGAATCTCAACTGTAAATTGCATCGCACGCTTTCTATTTATTTCTGCGATCTCTCATGGATTATGGTAGGCTTGGGCTTAACCCTACCTATAGTAAAAAAAATCGATTTTATTTTGTTACAGAAATAAAAAATCTCGGCATGCTTTCTCTTTCATGTGATACCAAATTGGCAAAAGATAATTTGTGCTCTTAAAAAAAATGTAAGAAATATAATTTTTTGTGTTAATTCTCCTGTTTTTTAGAGAGTTGTTATAATAATTTAAAGTTTGGTCAAGATAAATAAAGTCTCACTAAGAATTGATCCACCTAAAATTCAAATTCAAATTCTTTTAAACAAATTATCTATGGTAAAGTTTATTAATCACTTGAACTCAATTGTGTATTTAATATTTAAAAAATTTAAAATTTATTTTTTGAAGACAAATATGTTTTTCATTTTGTTTTTTAACTTTTTAACTTGGGTCTCGTCAGAGTAGAAGTTATATGACCGTATAAAATTTTCCCGTAAATTAAACATGGATACTGAATCTAAAGGTTTGGTCCAAAAAATTCAAATATAAAAGGTAACACACATTTGTTTATAATATAAATCAAACATAAAATATTGCTAATTATTTTTATGAAAAAAAATTGATAATTTAGCTTTTAGTATAGACATCAAACGTAAAAGTAAATATATTATCGTCTTTTAGTATAAATATCAGGTACTCAAGATTGTCTTTTCATTAGTTTGCCCATAGAAAAAAAATTGATGATTTGTTGTTGAGGTAAAGGTGTATGTGACTTATTGCAAAATTTGATGGTTTTAAATATTTTGATAGCGTTTTACTTCTATAACCCGAAAAATTCAAAACACGTTTTAAGTTGTATAATCTGAATGGATGTGATAGAAAACATCTTAGATTGGCTTAGCATTGTAATACTCCTTCTCTCATAAATTGTAAGCAAAATAAATAAATAAATTATTTAACACTTATTAAGAAAACTAAAACATCTTTTAAAAAATAAAAAAACTAAAACATATTTCCTAAGTCTCATTTTAATTGTCAGTTAAACATTTTATTTCTTTGTCTCAAAATAATTGGGAGTGGTTATGGTGCATAAGGAAATCCTTATGCACCGTGCATAAATTCCATTTGAAATATAATTGTTTCCCTACATCTCCAAGTGAAACCAAACGAAACAACACTACAACCGTGGAAATCATCATTTTAGTTCAATAATGATTTCAGAGTGTTGATTTGGTTCAATAACAGTCGCAAATGTCCTTATTATAGTATGTTTTGTATAAAATTATGCCAAAACCATTTTGTTGTGGAAATGGTTTCTGTGAGTTGTACTCCAAAACCATTAGGTGTACTTAATGGTTTCCAGCAGGTGAAAAAAACTAAGAGCCATTGACATCATTCAATTTTGGACTGACACAATTGGAGGAGGAGGAAAAAAATGGTTTTTGTGAGTTGTACTCCAAAATCATTTTGCTGTGGAAATAGTTTATGTGTGTTATACTCCAAAACCATTTTGCTGTGGGAATGGTTTCCAGAAATTTTTGCTGTGGGAATGGTTTCAGCAATTCATTTTTTGAGCTTTCACTACAAATCCATCAAACACTTTTCCAGCAAACAATCATCAAAATCATAACACACTACAAATTTCGAATTCTTTTCTTCTCTTCTATCAATTTCGAATTCTTCTCTTCCGTGTCCTTTTTTTTTCGAATCTTTGAAGTTAGATCTAGGCATATGTGTTTGCTTTTCGAAAATTTTAAAGGTGGATTTGAGTTTAAAAAGAAAATGGATGTCAGATCCTTGAATGTTTTTTGAAAACGGAGGTTTTTGCTATCTCCGGCACAGCGCCAACGCCCTGTTGGGCCGGCAGCCACCGCGCCGGCGCTTGAAGAGGAGGTCAGAGAAGAAACTCTTTTGCAGAGCATCTCTCTCTAAGTTTCAGACTTAGAGAGAGAAAGAGTGTTGGTTTATGACTTTTTTTTTTGTTTAAAGTTGTTTTTATACTGCCTTTTCTTATGTAAATCCAATAGTTGTGAAGTGTTTATACACGGCGCATAAGAAAATGGCTTATGCACCATAACTTTTCCCAAAATAATTGTCATTTAAAGTTTCAATGCAATATTTATATATATATTCCATTAATATACCTTTATTTATTGATTTTCACTCTACTTTTTTTAAGGTAATTTTCACTCAACTTGACTGCCTCAATAACTATAATTAATAGAGGTATTTTAATAAATATATTAATTTTACCATTAAAATCAACATAATTAATAATTTCATTAAAAATCACGCACCATTCTTAAACGACAATGATAATGAGATGGAGCGAGTATTAATATGGGGCATAATTTTTTGTAGGAAGGAAATGGGGTATACCATTTTGTGTTCTCCTTGGAATAAATTTCATTGAAAAATGTAAAAATAATTTTCATTGATTATGAAGAAAATGAGAGTAAAAATTGATATTCTCTCTATCTTAAATTAAGTGTCTCTTTTGAGTTTTACACGGTTCTTAAGAAAATGATCAGTAATGTTGATTTAAATGGTAAAGGGAAAAATGCTAACTTGTGCCCTTATAATACATGTTAAGGATACCAAAAATAGAAATAATGCATTGGAAATTGTGTCTATTTATTTCTCATGAAGTTAAAAATTAATTTTTCATAATAAATATTTGTTATTAATGGAATTCTTAACTTATACCTTAAGGACACAAGTTAACATGACTCAATGGTAAAATGTGCTTCATTTATTTAAAACAACTTATTAATTTTAGTTAGATGATTAAAATTTCTCAACAAAAAAAAAAAGTTAGATGATTAAAATGTAATAAATATGGGTATGTCGGTGAAAGGAAAAAAAAATGTTATATTGGTATCAAAAGAAAGATAAATAATTTGAGACAAAGAAAAATAGTAAACATGACATCTATTTTGAGACGGAGTGAATATATCTTTCCTTTTTTTGGCTTATAATTTTTTTTAAGCAAAATAGAAAATCACATAAATAAAAAAGAGGAGAACAGCCACTAGAGGGACCTTAACGAGTCTGACAAGACTCTACAACAATCTTAACGGGTCTGACAAGACTCTACAACAATCTACAAGCGCTAAAACTCTGCTGAAATTGTTCTGCATTAAAAGTTCACTTAGAATTTCTTATCAAAGTTCATATCTTAGAAATTCTTGAGTCTTAAGAGTCTGTATCTGATTTGTATTGTGAACACCACTGATTGTATATCAAGTGTTCAACCTCAAACAATTTTCTTTGTAATTCTGTTTGAATAGAAGTCTCTTGCAGTTGTGCTTGAGCATAGGAAGTCTCTTGATTGTGTTTAGGAGCATATGAAATCTCTTGCAGTTGTGCTTGAGTAGTTTGAAGTCTCTTGCTAAGTTTAGCACTCAACAATTGTAATCAGATATTACATTTTTAGTGAACTCTTCTTGAAAGTGCAAGGGGGACGGGACTGACTTCCGGTTTGTGGAAGGAACCTGTATAATTGCATTCTCTCTCTCTCTCTCTCTCTCTCTCTCTCTCTCTCTCTCTCTCTTTTATCCGCTGCATTTAGAATATGAACATCACTTCAGAAGCTGAACTCTATCTGCTTCTGATCAGTGATTTCAGTAGGAGAAAACGAAGAAATAGCTAACACAATTCTTCTTGTGTTTTTCTCACCTTCAATACGAACCGCACCCTTTTCGGGTTTTTGAAACAACCACTGCAAAAGGATCACCAATCTAAATCCTCCCAATCCCTGTTCAAACAAAATAGCGAAAACAAAGTCGGATACCCACGAGAACAGCAACTTCTGGCAGCAAACAAATGGCAACCGACGAACAAAACACACCCGGAAGAACAAACATAAAACCACCATGAAGAACCTGCACAAAACTGAAAGCAGCCTGGAGTAGACATCCCACAACCGCTGCACGAACAACCTCAGCCACCCACCATAACCTTGCGACGGTCAGGCAAAAAGCCCGACGAAGGAGGATTAATCACACTGGAATTAGAGGTCGTAACAACGTGAAAGGAAAACCCACAGCAAAACGCCCACGAGCAGTCTCTATGGACTCCACAACCGGTGGCACAAACGACGACTCCGCCACCCGCCTCCCCGAACCAAGAAACAACATACAATTAGCCAAACCACAAGATCTAAAACCACCAAAACTTGAAATCTGATTGAAAGTGTCGATCTGGAAAAGCAACAGCGGACAGGAAACGGGTGCCGGTTGTGCGAAGAAAAAAAAAACCCATGAATATAAGACCAATTTGGATAAGGAAAGTGAGTTTTTTTATTGTTGTATCCTTCCATGAACAATTTGGTCAAATCACATTAATTAAAAAAGTTGATAGTAATATTAAATTTGTCGCTAATTTTATTTTTTACAATTTTATGTTTTAAGAAAGAGTTAATTTATATTTTCAAGATAGTATTTTTTGTTGATTGAATAAATATATGACTAACTAGTTCTACGGTACAATTTTATGTAAAAAGCAAAATAAAAGATATATTTGTAAAATACTTAACCAAACAAAAAAATATGTAAAATAAATAGTAGTAGGCTGGTAAAAAAAATCATTGATATGGTTGAAAACACCAAAATGGTCTTATAAAAAATGTAATTTTGTTTTTTTTTTTTTAAATAATTTTATAATTAGAGTCTGAGTTAGTATTTTATATTTAAGAAGGATAGAATAATGAACAACATTTTTTGTTTGAATTATTCCATCTATCTTAAATATAAAATACTACATTAGACTTTGTACCCAACAAAAAAAAAATACTACATCAAACTCTAATTATAAAATTATTTAAATAACCACATAACTACCATTAATTTTTTTTTTTTTTGTGGTGGTCGGAGTTCGAACACCGGAACTTGTACATATCAATATCAACTGGACTAGACTCGCGAAGACTAACCATGTTAATATAGTACTCCCTCCGTTTCATAATACTTGTCCATTTTAGAGAATAATTTTGTTTCACAATATTTGTCACTTTCAAGTTTCAATGCAATATTAATTATTATTTTGTCAATAATACCCTTGCATATTTATTGTAGAGAGAGGAAAAAAATAAAATGAAATAATAAATGATTAAGGGTATTATAGAAAACACACATATTTTCATCAAAAATAACAAAATTTATTTAGTTTCTTGGTTAGTGCAATTTCTCCAAAATGGACATGTATTTTGAAACGGAGGGAGTATAACCTTGATTTTATTTTATTTTATTTTACTCGAGATTTTTTTCTAATATTCTCTCAAAAAAAAATATAACTTAGTGATTACTCAATAATTTTCCCACCTCTCTCCCCGTCGTGGACTCACCGACGCAACATCGCCGCCGTCCACCTCCATCATCGAACGCAAAGCCGTTGCACTTCTCTATAGGAAGGTAACTCACATTTTCATGCTCATTCATTTCATGCTGAATGATTAGTGCATTGGTTAAATGACTTAAATCTGAATTTGATGATCGTTTTGTTTGGAAAGTGCATTTTTTTAATGCTGAAATTATTGGGTGTTTGGGTTGTTTCTTTTGATAGTGTTGATGGGTATAGAGTTATTGTTTTGGTATAGGATTGAGTTTTGTACGTAAGGTGTTTGTTGAAATGTTTCAATGAGTTTTCTTATGTTTATTTTGAGTTTTTAATTGTTGTAATGTGCTTGAGAGTTGATATTGTTGGTTGAGTATGCATGGTTTCTTGTTTTGTTCAGTAGAAGTTGATATCAAAAAGCTTTTAGTTTAGGTGCTTCAATTTTAGAGTTTGTTTGTTACAACTTTTTTTAAATAAAATAATCAATTTTACAAATTTTCAGAAAAAAATTGAGAGTTTGAACAAAATCTAAAAACTACTTCAAATGAGAAGTTTTTAGGGTGCGTTTGTTTCAGGTTATAAAAATGATTTTTTTTTTTTAAATATCTAGATATTTTTTAGAAAAGCTGAAGCTAATTTCCGTTTGTTTATTATCATAAAAATCATTTTTTTTTTAAGATTTACAACTCTTACACTTAAGTTCCTTGTGTTTTTAGAAAAAATGGATTTGTAAAAAGCTACTAGGAATAGCTTTTCATTTTGAGTTTAAAAATGATTTTTTTTACAAATGACTTTTTTAAAATCTGAAACAAACACTACTAAAATAAGAAAAGTGAAGAAAGTTTGGTGTTATGAAGATGTGTAACAATGTAAGTGTTAAATAGAGAACTTGCAGTTCATTCCTTTGCCTACTAACAATGACCATTTGGAAGTCCAAATATGACATTCATTACTGCTATATATTTATCTCTACATTGGCCTTCATTTGTTGGCACCTTTTATGTCTTCAATATTATTATTAAATAAAGTGGTAATTTAACGGTCAACATGATAACATAGCCTTTGGTACCCTGTTTTCCAATTACATATGTTGTTGATTTGAGGGAAGTCCTTAAATTTTCAAAATTAGACATATAGTTCTATCTATGCAGTTTTTTTTACTGGAAAATGTTAGTTATTACTAATTACTAATTACTAATTAGAATGTTAATTTGATCTTGATCCTTGCGAAGTAAAAAATGGATTGTATCAGACCTGCACGACTTTCCTGATAAGATCCATAAATGACTTGTTTTTGGTAAGATATGTACATTACTATACAAAAATTCGGATGCATGGTACACATCGGTACTCCAATTCATTTCGCCATGTTAGTTCCCGGAATCTACTCTGGGACCTCCTGCTTAAAACTCTTTCAATGTCCCTTAGCTCATCAACTTAGCTACCTATGTGGAACTTGTATCCATGTAGTTTAAAATTGCTTCGTTTCTTAATAATGTACCTATAGAAGATGCCAACTGATATTTTGATGTTATCTCTTCTTTTGGTGTTTGAAGTTGTGAATCGCCCATACCACTTCCTTTGCTTTTTGCTCGATTAATGGCTTTATTATATTTTACTTATGACCATGTTTTATTTTCCATCAATAATTATTTCACTTTTGTGGGTTGCAAGTTGGCAGCTGTAGTTAATGAGTAGTTACTTGGTTTGAGGGTTTTCTCTAGAACCTTTCCTAAATGGTTATCTTTTGTGCAGATTAGAACAAAGCACCTGCCAAAGAAAGTTGGCAGAGAAAATCACATACTGTAAAAATATTCTCGAGCAAACTTCAAAGAAATGAAACAGGTTTGTGTTCTCAGTATAAGGTGGAGTGGTTGGAAAATGGCCCCCCAGAGAATTATCGTGATATAACCGAAGAAAATGATGTTATTCTAATGGATGGCTGAGATTTGTGACCTGCTTCAAGGAAAACTGATCTGGGTCTGTTCCTTTATGTGAAACTTGTTTGTCTATAACCTTCAACTGAATTATGGCTGTGATTTATTGTCCGAAACCCCGTCAACAAGTTGTGACTTCTTTGACTGTGTATCATGCAAAACGCAAATAAGCTTATTTATATGCTTGAGGTGACAGTACTGTACTGATAAGAGAAATATGTCTCCTTCCCATGAAGCTCTGATTTTGATTCAGAAGATGGTGAAACTTCCTCCAGAAAAAGCTTTCTCATTCTTCATTCCCTCAACATGTCAAGGCCTTCAACACACCTCTCAATCCGTATCGTTCATCTTAAACCGTCTCCTCTCCTCTGGCCTGCAATCTCAGGCTCAATCTGTACTTGTCCGCGTAATCTCAGGTCAAGTCACTTCGTCTATGTTCTCCCATTCTTCACTTATGGAAGAACTAACACAAACGCATTTCACCTCTAGTTCAACCTGTTCTCTTCTCTATGAAGCAATTGTTAATGCTTATGTTCATTCTCAATCACCAGATGAAGCCCTTTATTTCTTACATGAGATGATTCATAAGGGCCATGCTCCTATATCAAACACATTCAATAATCTTTTGAACTTACTTATTAGATCAAATAGTTTTTGCAGAGCATGGTTAGTTTTCGACGAGTTAAAGAACAAGGTTGTTCTTGATGTTTACAGTTTTGGGATCATGATCAAGGGTTGTTGTGAAGCCGGTGACTTGATGAAAAGTTTTCAGCTTCTGGGTATGATGGAAAAGACTGGTTTGTCTCCTAATGTTGTAATATACACTACATTGATCGATGGTTGTTGCAAGAATGGTGATGTTCATTTGGCAAAGAAGTTGTTTTGCAAAATGAAAGGATTGGATCTAGTCGCCAATCAGCACACTTACAGCGTATTAATAAACGGGTTTTTCAAACAAGGCCTTCAAAAGGAAGGATTTCAAATGTACGAAAGCATGAAACTAAGCGGAATTGTGCCTAATGTTTATACTTACAGCTCTGTGATTGGTGAATATTGCAACGACGGGAGCATAGATAAAGCTTTTAACGTGTTTGATGAAATGCGCGAAAAAGATATAGCATGTAGCATCATGACATACAACCTTTTAATAAATGGGCTGTGTCGAATGAAGAAGCTTGGAGAAGCAGTGAAGTTGTTTTATCGTGTAAACCGTGTTGGCCTAAGGCCTAATATATTTACATATAACACATTGATCAAAGGGTATTGTGACGCGGAAAAGATCGATACTGCCGTTAGATTATATAACGAATTGAAGTCAAACGGACTATCGCCGACAGTCGTGACATATAATACTCTGATTGCTGGATATTCCAAAGTCGGAAATTTAGCAGGAGCTCTAAACTTGGTCAAGGAAATGGAAGAGAGAAACATTGCTCCTACCAAAGTGACATATACAATTCTACTCAATGGATTTGTAAGAATAAATTATATGGAAAAAGCATTTGAAATACATTCTTTAATGGAGAAATCTGGTTTGGTTTCAGATGTATACACATATGGTGTATTAATACATGGGTTATGTATGAATGGTAGCATGAAAGAAGCATCTAAACTCTTTAAATCATTGGATGAGTTAAACATGGAACCTAATAGTGTCATATATGATACATTGATTCATGGTTATTGCAAAGAAGGAAACTGTTATAGGGCTCTTAGGTTACTCAATGAAATGATTGGTAAAGGAATGGTTCCAAATGTGGCAAGTTTTTGTTCAACCATAGGACTTCTTTGCAAGGATGAAAAATTGAAGGAAGCTGAGGTTGTTTTGCAACATATGGTAAATTTGGGATTAAAGCCATCTGTATCATTGTACAATATGGTTCACAAAGATAAAAGTGAAGTTTTGGATGTTGATCTTGAAAGTGTAATATAATTTGTAATTCATAATTTTACTCTGTTTGATTCTATTTTATTTGTCAATCACCATGATATGAAGAAAATGTATATAATCCTAGTTGCAAAATTTAGTTTTTCTATTCAAGACCATAATATTTAAATAATTCCACTTATTTTTATTTCCTTTTCCCCAAACATATCCCATAATAGTCACATCCTAGTAATTCTGTCTGCCCAAGTAATGTCACAACTCATATGTTGAAACGTTTCTTAAATAGTTTTATATTAGAATGTTTTTTTAGAACCTGAAACTTCTAAAAACATGTAAATACCTTCCTTGTTCTTTTCATTCTTGCTCCTATTACTAGAAAGTAGAAACATGCATTATACTCAATTACTTCTTCTAGGATTATTTAATTAGAGATTGATTTTTATATACTGATGGTGTAATTTTTTTTTTTTTTTTTACAAATGCATCTAATCAAATCATATCAAACATTTTCAAAAATTAACTTAAAAAAATTGGATTCATAGTGTTTTGGTTGGATGAATGTTTAATTTTTATACTAAAAATAATTCTTTCTTGTTTTTGGACAGAACAAACATTAATTTCAATTTGATGATTCAATTCAAACCAGTGAACAATAAGATATCAGCACATGAAACATTGGAATTTTTTTCTACACTTTTCACAATGTGAATCCTATAACTCCTAATCAATGTTTTAAAAATCTGAAGCAGTTGATTCCATTAGTTGGACCGAAAATCACTTACTCCTTCGTTAGCTAATTATAGTTATAAGTACATACATTATTAATTGAATTAACCTAAAAAGTGAAATTTACTTATAATTAGTAACGGATGTTTCTCTCAAAAAAAAAGTTAGTAACGGAGGGAGTACCTTAGTGGTTGGTTAAATCTCATTTAAATTATAGTTTTGTTAAAATGGAGTTGATTCAACCATTTTTTAATTTTTTGCAGTAATTATCTTAATAATTTTTTTAGGTTTTTTTCTTCTCAAAAACTATTTTTAAATTATTTTTTATTAGTTATTCAGTTTAATTGTACTTGATATTTAGTTTTTGGAATGTTAACTTGTGCCTTAGGGCAAGGACACAATAAATATTGTATTGAAAAGGTAAGTCTCAAACTTTTAAGGTTATGAATGCACAACTTGTTGAGGCAAAATCCCTAATTAATTTTAAAGATAATAAACTTTAATGATTGAAGATTAAATGGACTTTGATTAATTCCTTGGTATTTAACTTGTGCTCTTGAGTGTTTTCACTAAGACAGGAACAAGGTTTGAATCATACCAAGATGCATAAAATCAAAGGACATTGAATCCATGAACTAATTCTGAAATTCAGAAAGTTAGTTCAGAATGTTGATCAGAGAGTTGATCAGAACGTTCTGATGAGAGTTCAGAAGCAACCCAGTTCAGAAGGTTGTTCAGAAGCTACCCAAATTCATCAAGAACGTGAAGAGCATGCAAGTACACTTTACATGAATAAAAGGTCCAGAAAAGTACATCTGCATGGATCTATCAACAAATAAAGGCATGGACAAGGATCTATGTCAAAAGGATCTTTAATGTTCATCCAAGACTATGAACATTAAAGTACTAGGAATATTCCAAAGAGAATATTGTCCTAGATGATGCATTCACTGCACTTCAGTTGTATCTTACTATTAGGTTTGATTACATTAAAAGTTAAGTCTTATAAATCAACCTAAAGTAAGAACAAATGGAACATTCTGAGATCAGAATGTTCACTTCTGCACATGCTTCCAGCCATGAACAGTGTAGTTGGTGGAAAGATGGAAAAGCTAGCAAAAGGAGATCTTGCATCAGAGATAACGTGTACTCTGAGATGAATCAAGCAAATCTCCTTGAAGCATGGGCCTGAAGACTGCAGATCCACTATCCTCTCTCTCTTGCACCAAATCCAAGACAGATTTGATTCAACTTTATCCTACTTTTTCAAGAAACTTTTGATGCATATGGAGAAGTAACTTTTGAAGGATAAAAATTGAACAAATCTCATGTCACGTATTGGATGGACCCAGAAACTCATCAGACATTCATCCTTGATGAACCCAGATGAAGAACATCATGAATATTAAACATTCTGATGGTCAGAATGTTCAGCTTAGCACATGCTTACTTTATGAACAGTACAGTAGGTGAAAAGCAAAAAGCAAAAGCAAAGCAGATCTGCCATCTTCAACAAGAGATAGACACGTATGAGAGTTGGTACTGTACAAGGACAACACAATCCCTCAAAGCATGGGCATGAAGATGCAGAATCCCACTATATCTTCCTGCACCGGTCCCAAGGCAAAATCTGGGAAAGGAACATTCTGATGTATAAAGAAAAGTCCATACATTGGTTATTGTCCAGAAATTCATATGAAAAGCATATGCATAGCCCAGAATTTCATGTGTTCATTCATACATGATGAACCTAGATGAAGAACATGATGAACCCAGATGAAGATCATCATGAACACAACAACATTCTGATGTTCATCAGAGATCATAATGTTTGCCCAGAATTTCAAGTTAAAGCTTGTGGGACCCAGGACACATGGCATAACACCATTGGACACCCTACAACGGCTATATGAGCCCAAAGACTCTATAAATAGAGATCAAGGCATTAGCAAAACTTGCACCATTGCAAAGCATGCAAGAAAACAACAAAGATTGTTTGAAGCTCTTGCAAAACTGAAATTGATCAATCTCTAAGGCTTTCGTTTACTTAGTGCAAATCAATACTCTTTGTTATCTCTTTCAAAGATAACTTCTTCTTCCTCCTCTGTTTGTTTATCAAACATTCAAACTCCACACAAATTGCAAAGCATACAAGAAAACAACAAAGATTGTTTGAAGCTCTTGCAAATTGAAATTGATCAATCTCTAAGGCTCTTGTTTCCTTAGTGCACATCAATACTCTTTGTTATCTCTTTAAAAATAACACTTCATTCCTTTCTTCTCTTGTCTGATTTCAATCATTCAAGTTTCAAACATCTTGTAAAGTCTCATCTAGCTTTAGGGGTACTAAAGTGTTAGTTTGAGCTAAAGGTGCAAAAGTCTAAGTGGGTAACTTAGCAAGAAGAAAAGAAAGTCTCATCCAGCTTTAGGGGTACTAAAGTGTTAGTTTGAGCAGAAGGAGCAAAAGTCTAAGTGGGCAACTTAGCAAGAAGAAAAAACAAATCTCATCTAGCTTTAGGGGTACTAAAGTGTTAGTTTGAGCTGAGTTAGTAAAAGTCTAAGTGGTTAACTTAGCAACAAGGTGCAAGCCTGCTGAGGCTTAGAGAATACAGAGTTGTAAGTGTTTAGGTGAACACATATTGTAAGGTGCAGGATTTGAGAGGTTATCTCAAGCATCATAGAGGAAACTCCCACAAGATTGTGAGGAGTGGACTAACCCACATTGGGTGAACCACTATAAATTTGTTGTGTGTTGATTCTCTCTTCCCTATACTCTTTACTTACTGCATACACAACACACACAAACACATTTATTTTATTAAGCTGTTTTTGCACTCAGACATCAGAACGTTCTGAAGTCTGCTTTTAACTTAACCATTCCAAGTTTCAACTTGAGAATCAATTTTAAGTTACAGGTTTAATTTTTAAAGGGTCACAATTCAAACCCCCATTCCTTGTGACTATTTTATCTACTTCACAACTTTCAAGATTAAATTTTTTTATTTAGTTTCTTATATTGTGCCCTTAGGACACAAGTTAACAAAACACTTAATTTTTATATATTTGTATAAATTAACTCATCTTTACATATAAGAATTGTTTCTTACAAATAAGAATTGTTTCACTTGTAAACAAATGTTTAGATCATGCCTATGTGTAAACATCTCGACTTGATAAAATGATCTAATGAATCTTGAATAGACTTTAATATCATATGTTTATATGGGAGGAGGTTTGATGGGATTGTCTAGAGGGGAGCCGAGATGGGCTTCTATTTGGTGGAAGGGCCTAATTAAGCTTGGTGATTTTGGGGAGCTTAATTGGTTCAATTCGGGGTTGGAGCGACAAGTTGGTAATGGTCTCAACTCTAGTTTTTGGGGTGACATATGGAGAGGAGATAGTAGTTTTAGAAGTAGGTATCTGAGGCTCTATTCTATTTCGGACCAAAAGGAGGCTAAGGTAGGAGAGGTGGGTTGGGTGTCGGAGTTTGGCTCGGAGTGAAATTTTACTTGGAGAAGACATCTTTTCATGTGGGAAGAGGAGGTGCTTTTAAGCCTTGAGGAAGATTTGGAGGGAGCTAGATTGTCTAAGAGGATAAATGGAGGTGGAAGTTAGATGAGTCCGGTATTTTTACGGTGAGCTCGGCCTATAAGAGGTTGGAGGGTATTGTCCTTAGCGAGGTGGGGTGGAGCCGAGGGTGGAGGAGAAAGGAGTTTTCAAGAGGTTGTGGAAGAGTTCGGCGCCTTCAAAGTGTTGGCTTGGAAATGGACGAGGAGTTGAACGAGTATACCGGTTTGTTTATTTTTAGAGTGGTGTTGGAACCCTCAATGGTGCCTAAGTCGGCCACCTACCCGGTTGTGATGGTGTGGAGGTTGGGGGTGTTGGTGTTTAGGCAGCTGTGTCCTGCTGGTTCTTTTGGCCTTTGCAATATGTATTTTTGGGGAGTTTTTAGTCTCTGTGGAGGTTTAGCAGATTTTTTTTTTCATGCTATAGCAGGCGCTGCTGCTGCTTGCTTAATTAGGTGGAGTATTCTTTCGGTGGCTGGGCTATTTTTGGGCTTTTTAGGTAGTTGAGGCAATGGTATGCAAGTGGTTTCTTGTTCCATTTGTATATGTCGGCCTCAATACCAGTTGGTGTGGCTTTTTAGTTTGTTTTTGGGGCTTAGGTGTTCCGTATATTTGCGGCACTTTGTTTGTATTTTGTCCTTTCTTGCCGTGGGTTAATAATGCTTTTTGCATAGCTCGTCGAGAATAAATTTGATATATATCATATGTTTATATAATAATGAACATATTATTTTTTTTGAAGAACATAATTCTTTCTTATAAAGTAAGAATCGCCCATTTATAAACATTTGCTCGTAACATGTTATATTACCCAAGAAGCATGGACGCAAACAGGACAGACACACTGACACACACCGATCCATATAATTACTTGAGACAGACACACCAAAACAAATACTAATTTAAGAAAATGACATAATTTAATGCAATTATAGGTGTCGTGTCGAACACAAACGCGTGTCCGCATCAAAACACACCTAATCCGAGAAATCTTCATGCTTCATATTGAAGGTGAGAAAAACACAAGAAGGGGGGTTGAATTGTGTTTTCTTCTTCTCTCTTAATTAATCTACTTCTGATAAACCTTCAGAAGCAGTTTGTGAATGCTTCTGATGAATAGATCAGAATTAGATGTGCAGCGGAAAAGAACAGAGTAGAGAAAAGAAAGACAAAGAGACAAGCAGTTATCCTGGTTCCTTCCACAACACGGAAGTAGTCCAGTCCCCCCTTGCACTTCCAAAGAGATTTTCACTATAATCAACAAGATTACAACTGCTCAATACTTTCTAAGTATGAGACTTCACAAAGATGCTCAAGCACACACGCAAGAGACTTCCAATGCTCAAGCACTAAGCAAGAGACTTCTATGCTCAAGCACTAAGCAAGAGACTTCTAATCAAACAAAAGTACAGATAATTGAGTTTGACTTGAACACTTGATATACAATCAGTGGTGTTCTCAATACAATACAGTAAAGACTCTAGACTTTGAATTTCTAAGATTTATCAAATCAGTGCAGAAATTCTGTGTGCTTTGTAGAATCAATTTGACAGAGTTTTGGCGCTTTTGAACTTGTATATCTCTATCTACAATCTTCAAGTCTTCACTCCTTTATATAGAGGTGTGAAAGAGACGTTGAGATAATCAGCACGTCTAAAGAGTCGTTTGAATTCCTTTAATCATCCACCAGTGATCCTTTGCCTGATTTGGGTGTAGTCCTTTGAAGAGTTAGCTTCAAATTCATTCCCATCTTGAAGGCGCACATTCTGCAGGCAAGGCTGTTGTCTTGTCTTGTAGCGTAGACAAAAACAGAGTAGTGGAGGTAGTGGTTGTACACTTGTACTTTGTCAACTCTAGTAAAGAGAGACAAGTGCTCAGTGCTATCCATATATCCGTTGGAACCTCCCTTTCAATTCTTCGTTCTTCTTGGATAAGACTGAATTGAGAAACAGCTACTTTGAATCTTCAGTTTGATTGAGGGATCAAATGCAGCTTCTGGTGAAGGTATTTTGCTTCTGATGAAAACCTTGCTTCTGATGATCTTCTGCTTCTGATGACGTCATCACTTCAGAAGCACTCTGAACTTCAGGAGCGATTTTCTTCAGATGCTTAGAATTCTTTTTCTTTCCATTGTTCTTCCAGGACCTGTTGAAATTACTTGACTAGCCTTTGGTCATGTACACTTGAACAATTATTAGTAATAACCAATTGACAATTTTTAATACCTTGTTATCATCAAAACTCAATAAGGTTCATTGTGAAACACATTTTGTTCCAACACATATTTCATTAATCATTTGAATTAACTGGAACGTGCTCCTCTCAAAGTCTCGGTTTCGATTTTTCTCTACCAATTTGATAAACATAGTTTTTTCTTATAGATTTTAACGGTAAAATAAAACAAGGGTCGAGGGCTCGAGGCTCCTCATTATCCAAACACCTTGTTGCTGTTGTTGTTGGACCCCACAGTTTGAAAAACGAGAAAAGATTTCCACAACACACACTTCCACTTTTTGTCTGATTTTCCACATCATACCCCCACATGCCTTTTACATTTCAAATTTCAAATTTGAATACTATACAAACAAACGGCCATATAAAATATATTAATAAAATAATATTGCAACTAACTAACTCTAACTAAACAAACAGGGTCAAATAATTGTGACATAGTTTGAGGTTTCAACGTTGTTGGAGTGAAAAAACAAAACAACAACATCATGGGAGACTCAGCTTGTCTCATGCAACCATTTTGTTATGCTTCTGGAATTTCCAATGATTCCAATCAGGTAATGTTCTTTCATTCATCTATCACTTCTATCTTCACTTTTTAGTTATTTTTTTGCATTCATTTTTTTACACTAAAATAATTCACTATTTATTTCTACATTTTTCCAGAATATTATTTTTGAGGAATTTTATTCGGTTTGTTATGCATGTAGTTTATGAAACAAAACAATATATAAATATTTCTAATTTGGTGTTCATTAATTTATGTTGTTATAACATTAATTGCCATAATTTTCAAAATATGGGACCCCTTTAACTGATCTTTAATGAACTTGAGAGTTTGTTTATTTTTACTTATGAATATTAAATGATTGAATGATGAGTTGGTTTGCTATCATATAGCATGATACAGTGAAGTTTAATTTTCCTTGGACTTGATAATTTGCTTATTTATGTTTGTTAATCTTTGATGATTGATTAGATTATGTTGTAAATAGCGTATATTTTGTAATTATATGTAATAATTGTATTGTCTTTGGCCCATTAATCAAACATGTAAGATTAAGAATAGTTTAGAGTTGAATGGACACTGTCATTTTTTGAACTAGTTTTACACTGTCATAAGTTACCACTTAAATAGCTTTACACTGTCATATATCATACAACTAGATTCAGAATATATTTATGATTGGCCAGAATACAAGACACTCATTGAATGTCGGTGTAAAACTATTTTACACTATAGGTGCATCTTCTATTGTCACAATAGTTTACATAAAATTGGTTTTGCCATGACAAAAAATTATTTTGAATGATGGAAGATTGATTATGGCTAATACTGATTTGTATTGTATGTAAATTGATTTTTGTTTGGATATTTTCATGTAAATATGAGACTAAAAATCAATTCTATTGGTCCATGAATGTTGTGTTTACGAGGATTGGTTTTGCCATCCTAAAAGGTCTAGCGGTGCAGCTTGTTGCCCGCTTGCCTCCTATTCATGTGTAACTAATATTGATAGTAAATATATTTTAATATCTGAAATGTAAGATCAATTACTTTCTACGTGCATAAAAAATTCTATAGGCAAAATCTTCAACTTCTAGCTTTTAGAATCAATTTTAGATATAAAATCAACTCTACTTGAGAATATTCAAACATGCTATAAAAAATTGCCTCATCGAAAAGTGGAACCAAACATACACTTGTATCATATTACATCATAACATGATACATTAAACATTAAGATTTTGTTTTGGGAGTATATGGATAGGTTGAATTGATCGAAAAAATACATATGTTTTGTGAATGTTCACATTGAAAAAACTATGAAACTTATTCATTTCAGAACATCAACACAAATCATGCACTTGGACAATCAGTCTCATTTGGAAGGTTCATGTCAGAGTCACTAGCATGGGAGAAATGGTCAAGTTTCTCTCACAACCGATACGTCGAAGAAGCCGAACGATATTCAAAACCAGGTTCAGTTGCACAGAAGAAAGCTTTCTTTGAAGCTCATTACAAGAAACTTGCTGCTCAAAAAGCAGCTGCATTGCTTGAACAGCAAAACAACGCTGCTTCACAAAACAATGTCACAGAAAAAGAGGATAATGATGAAAACAATGATTCGCAGAAAGATTCAAAGTATGAAGTGGTTGTCAAAGAAGATCGAGATGATGGAAAGGTTTTGAGTCATGCTTTGGATTCAAATATGGAGAAATGTATTGCATCTGAAAGTAACAAGTTAGAAGAATGCGAGACACAAATGGAACAAGGAGTTGTTCTAAGGAATTCAATGATGGTTGAATTGCAAAAGAGACTTGAAAATGCTGACACATTTCAAGAGCAAAGTGAAAAGTTCTGTGCAACACCTCCAATCATGACACCAATATTGGAAAAAACAGTTGTTTTAAGGAATTCATTAAGGGATGAACTGCGAAAAGAGGATGAAAATGTTGATACGCTTCAAATCATGACACCAATATTGAAGGTTATTATGTTAATTTATTTTGAGGAATTTTTTTTATTATTGGTCTGTTTGTTTTTGCGGTACGTCACTTCTAGAGGCACATTTGAGTGTGAAGTCCCTATTTTGTTTTATTTCGATTTTAGTACCTTCATTTTCAAATTCACTATTTTGGTGCCACGATTGTCGAAATGTGTGCCATTTTTCCAAGTGTATGCATTGAGGTTGATTTTTTATGATCTTTTAAGCGACATACTCATGTGGATTTAGTTTTGCTGCATTCACAAATTCCATGCAGTCAGCACAATAGTAACCATTGGATCATGATTGGACGATGCAGAAAGCAGACATATTTTTTTAAAAACTCTAAAATACCGAACTTGAAATATTGGCCATATGTCCACCGATTGTGTTGACTGTGTGAATTCGTGTAATTTGTAACGACAACAAATCCAGATCTACTTACATGGTTGGCAGTTGAATTTATGACATAAGTATCTCACTTGTCACTTTCTTAGGGGCACAAAAATCGTAAATAAGAATGATTAGATGGATCAAAACTGTGTTTAAGTCTTTTTTTTTAGGTCATGTCCTTATCACTAAGATATTGCTACTTACTGCAGCAGGTCTCTAGCATTGATCAAGAAGTTTTGGCATCAACCAGCAAGAAGAAACCACCAGTTTCTTCCTTTAACTTGATAAAATCTAATAATGGAACCTCCAAGTTCACCACTACTACACCTGTTAAATCTACTGCTCCTATTTCTTCCAAAATAGATAACTTTGCTACTCCAATGAGCAACAATAGGCCTTCTGCATTAAGCAATGCAGATATAAAGAGACCAACTCCAAAGAAAGTTAATTTCACACCTATTAGAGAATTTAATAGATTGACTGCATCAGTGATGAGGAGATTTGAAAGTACAAGAGTTGGTGCTTCTTCTTCCAAGGTTTCAAAGGATAGCTTGACTCCTCTAAAAACTCCAACTATGGTATTTCAGCCTCTTTACTTTGTCTTTTTAATTCCTTACTATTAATATCTTATGATACATCTGAGTAGTATCTCGATTCGATACAAAACTAAACTCAACAGTATGAATATTTAAAGTCTAAAAATATTTTGGATTTTGGACATGAATCTCAATTCATTTTGATGAATCCTGGTTCACTATGATGATTCATTTTTGGTCGACTTTGTATATGCAGCAATTTTTCTTTTGTCATTTGGATTATGACTTGAATGATTTGTATATGATATATTAGCTTAAAATGTCATATTTTTATTGATAATGTATCTTACGATTCATAGTAAGATTCGATTCGAAAAATAGGTCTTATGATTCATGATTTAAATCTTGATTTGATAGTCAATCCAACTTCAGTTTTGGACTGATCTTCCAAGTTGCAATTGCTGTAAAAAATGCTAAAATGAGTCAAATTTACTAATTCTAGGCTTCTAAGGAGATGCAAAAGCACTCATCATTGACTCCATTGACAGAAAAGAAAAGGTACCTGATTTCTACAAAGTTATGTTTGCTTTCAGTGTCAAGTTTTCTCTGGCCGTTCTTATCCTGATATCGTATTTATAAATTCTGTAAAATCACAGGAACAAGACACCTACTGATTCATCAGCCTCGCGCAACCATACAGCCGGTCCTAAATGGCGCTTGCTCTCTGGAGAGTAAGTCGTTTTAACTTTGATCACACAAGCAATCAAATTTTCAGAGTGTTCGACAGAATCCAATATTGAATAGTTCGTTGTCTAATTCCTTTTTTATTCAAACCATTGGAAAGAATCGAAACTTATTAGATTAAGGTTGGAATATAGCCACCAAGTGGACAAATATATGTGTTTCAGCAGTATCATTAATATCTTTTTTGGAACAGTGTTCGTTGCACTCAAACCACGAATTCAAAGCTCAACAAGTTGTTTTCTGATGTTTGAAACATATCACTGTGAACGTGTGTTGAAGTCGATTAAATCCAAAAACAGTCACTTTACTTCAAACTCACTCGCAAAACAATTTCGCAAAGATAAATTTCATCGAAAACATTTGATAGATGATCGCTCAAACACACAATAAATCCATCTTCCTTTGTCAATAATGGTCTATTTGTACCACTGTTTCTGAAATACTATTTTTACGCAGAAACAAAATGAGATCACCAATTATATCATCACCTTTCAGCTTGAGGACAGAAGAAAGGGCTGCAAGAAGAAAGAAGGTACAACAAAAACCCTTATGTTTCTCTTCTATTCAAATGATTACGAGGTTTACTTTATATGATCATTAAAGTACTTGTGTTTTTCATCAATTTTAGAAACTGGAAGAAAAGTTCAATGCTAATGAAGAACAAAAAGTACAGCAGCTGCATACAAAACTCAAGGTTGGTAACAAACAAATTAACAATATTAATTATATTTCGAGTCTCAAGTTTATAGGAGAGTATTTCATTGTGAGAATCAATAATAATATATAATCCTCTTATTTGCAGGAGAAAACAGGTAGCGAGATTAGAAGAAAACTGCGCCAAAGCTTTTGCTTCCAAGCTAGACCACTACCTGATTTTTACAAGGAAAGGAAAGCATCAAATATTGAAACAAGAAAGGTAATCTTGTTTTTCAAATTGGTAAATGGGGAGATTTTCATTAAGTCCATGTCTATGTACTTTGAACACGTGTCAGTGTCGGCCACTTACATGACACCGACACATTCAGTTATTTTCGATTATATAGTTTTTATTTTCAAAGTATTGGTGGTGTCGACATGTCAGTGTTGTGTCCATAATAGTAAAAATTTGGTAAATGTTCATCTTCTGTTTGTTTTGTAGGTTATACAGACACATTATGAATCATCTAATGAGGGAAGACATCCAATTCTCAGTATGAAAGAGTGCAAAACTTCTTTACCTCTTAACAGACCTTCACTGAAAAACAATGGCACCAAGAATTTCATTGCAAAGAATGGTCCTATCTTGGCACATCATCCTCTGACTTCAAATTCAATGAAGATTATTACGGCTCACGAGAATACATCACCAAATATTCAGCATAGGAACCAAAATGGTAGAAATTACAAATAAGAACAATGTTGAGAGGATAAAATCTTGTAAATGTAGCTTCACAGAAATGAAGCTCTACCACATTAACTAGGCACCAAGTTATAGCAACTTTGGCAGCTTTCTGACCCTTTGTCTATTTTCACCCTCTTTTTCTGACTAAGCATTCATTTTGGCGTGGCAGTGTCGCAGTAGTTCTTGAATGTATCAAAAATTATAAAAATATATTGAAATGTATCTTTCTTGAGTGAATTTTGCCCTCAAATGTGTCTTTTGTTAGATAGTTTGGTCATCAAATATGTCTACTAGTAGTCAACTTGATCCGTGAAATTACTACTCAAAGACACACTTAGGGATATTTATATAATTTTGATACACTTAGGAACTAAAGTGAAAATGTCTCAGACTTAAGGGATCAAAATGATTGTTTAGTCCTCTCTTTTTTCTTCATTGTTTGGGTACCAATATCTTTATTTTGTACCTCAATATATTCAAATAACATTCCCATCATGTAGTTTAAAATGTCCAAAAGATAATTTCTACTGTCATTTGGACATGTCTTGAGTGTTATGATGGGTGAAGTGCATGATAATTTTAGCATAGAAAAAAGTTCAAATTGAAGCAAAAAACCTTTCTTTTCTAAGATTAGTGTAGTATCACATAGAATAAAACAGGAAAGAGATAACAAGAAAAGGCTTCAATAAATTCCAATTACAAAGATGTTGTGGGGCTATAAAATGACAAAGCAATCTATGCATCAAAAAATGCAAACACAAAATATATGAATGCTAAGACAGACTAGTAATATACAAATTTCAAATGAAATTATACATAGGTTGTCCTTTTCTCTCAACCTTGAGGTTTTTCAGCAAACAAAATGCTCCCTTGTATCAGTAATGAGATTGAAAAGAAACACAAAAAATGACAACCATGTGAGCCTTGCATAATTAAAAACCTTTCTAAATGACATGTTTAAATTTGGCTCTAAAAACTGAAAGCTCAAACTCTAGCATCTTTAGTCCATCTCTTTAAGATGTACTTGGATGGAACTATCCTTATGTTTCTATAATCAAGAACTTTTAATGCATGGCAGCACAAGACTCCGACACACTCAAATTTCTTACAGCTGCAACTGATTGTCTCATTCGATGAATTGAAAGTAACTGTATACTCTCGGACTTGTTCATATACGCTAACTTTATAATTATACAACAATCCACTCTCACTGCAATGCTCCAGCACTAGATTTAGACATGCTTCATATTCTTTCTGGAATAACTCAAATATCTTTGGTGTGTATGGATCTCTTGCATGCTTTAGCGTAATGATATCACCCATTAGTGCTGGCATATGTCGGCTTGCGTCATAATTAGCTTCTAATTCCTTGTAGTGCCAATCAGTCACCATCTTCCCGAGATGCTTGAGAAATGGAAGAACACCTGAGTCGTTCTTTAGGTGCTTTTTCAAGTTGCCAGTAAGATTTTCTTGCACAAGTAAGCTTGCTATGTCGGCACAAAAAATATGTCTTTCGTATGCTATGGCCCATTGGTCTCTGGTTTCGTATATTTGACGCAACCATTCATTTTCCCACAGATTATACATGTCCATGAGAGTAGTCCAGGCATTAACAAAATCCTCTTCTTCCTCATGATTAAAAAAGCAGCTGCTCAAATCATTTACAAAAGAATCGGATTCAACTAACATATGACTCAGTTGCTTGAGGGCATCTTGGTAGACATGCCATACACAAACTCGTTGATTTGTTTGAGGTAGTATGGAGTTAACAGCTTCAGCTACTATTGCATCTTGATCTCTTAGGATTGTCTTTGGCTTCGTTCCAGACATAGCCTCCATGAAAACATGAAACAGCCATTTAAAAGATTCCACAGATTCATTGTATAGAAGTGCAGCTCCAAAAATAAGCACTTGCCTGTGATTATTTATACCAAGAAATGGAGCGAACGGCCGGGAGTCTTTATAAAATTTATAACTCGTATCAAAACAAACAACATCATCGAAATCACTGTAGTCTGCTTTCATCTTTGCGTCAGCCCAAAATATGTTAGCTATTTGATTCTCGGCGTCATGCTGAAAAGCATAAAAGAAAGAAGGATCCTTTGATTTCTTGCTTTGAAAGTAGTGCCTAATCTTTTCGACTTCTTCCTCTTGTATTTCTCTTGTGCGTTTGAAAGGTAGTTGATATTCATAATTCACAAGGTCGTAATCCAGATCATGAAAACCTTCATCAACAATGTTGTCTTCAGCTTGAGTTGCAGCTAATCTCTTCTGCGATCGTAACATATGAACTCTACTCGCAGCCACAAGCTCATGATTGTGTTTTTCTTCAAAATTAGATACATGATACCTGCCATCAGGCTGACGAGAAATAATCAGCTGTGCTAAACATCCAATTCTAGTATCCTTCCGAGGTCTCTTTACATCTGTATCTCGTTTCTCTTTCTGCCGAAAACCTTCCCTGAAGCAAGTAAATCTTCTTGATGCTACAGCACCATCAACTTTACTCCTATTTACATAATCTTTTCTCACACTGAAACCTACTTGTGCAGCATACGTATTATAAAATTCATATGCATGCTCCTCGGAATCAAATCCCATTCCCAGTTTTGGTACTCCATCCAACGTGGACTCGGTTATGTTCACTTCAAGAGCTTGAGCGAAATTCATTTTTTTCTGTGATGGCAGCATATGAGCATTACACGGTGTTATAAACTCGTGATTGTGCTCAGTTTCAAAACTAGTGACACGAAACTTGCCATTTGGCTGACGACAAATAGTCAAATGTGCCAAGCAACCGGTTCTTGTTTCCTGTTGAAATTTCTTTGGATTTGTATAGCCTTTGTTAGGACGAAAACCTTGTCTATGGCAGGTGAATCTTCTGGACATCACTGAACCATCTATCCTACTTTTGTTGATGAAATCCTTTCTTATGCTGAAACCTTTCAGAATAGCATACTTGTTATAACACTTGTAAGCATGGTCTTCCGATTCGAACTCCATGCCAATATTTGGTGCAACATATATTTCCTCCTCATTTTTTACATCAGTAACAGTCACTGATATAGAGGTAGCATCAGGGTTTTGACACAGCGGTCCTCTGCCAACGTCAATATGCAATTGATCTTCATTGGAAGTATTTGAGGTCTGACATTCATCATTGGTTTCCATCTGAGTAAGGCTAACAGGATGAGCATTTGCACTTGTACAATCAGTCTCATTGCCAACGATCACTTTACTGTCTGCAGCACAGGAATCCTTGGGGCTCTGATTCTCCTGCCCCATATCAATCACTATCCGAAGTGATATTAGACATTCATTTTTTGCATAATTTTCCTAGGACTGCCTTGTTATATCAGGTTCGGTATACTCCGTGGACTTGTGATCTAAATACACGAAAAGGAAAACAAGTTAGAGGGCAAAATACAATGGTGACAGAAGACATTTGGCGATAAATACAATGCTTAAAGGATTTGATCAAAATACAATGATGGCTAATTTTATAAAAAAGAAGCACACACTATATCTCTATTGCAGAATACGAATGAGAGAAATAATGTAAATTGTATCAAAATGGATAATAATAGAAAACAGGAAAAACAGTTTGTGTTATAGTTATGACTTGTAACTTTTGACGTGTTATTTGCACAGCAATTGAACAGGCATGTCCATAAACACCGCTCTAAAACTTATTCTTCAACTCTCCATAAACATATATACGTGTATTTTAATTGAGATTTAAGAAGAACTATAAACTTATTTCAATTGAGAAAGTCCCATAAATAGAAGCTAATAGAAACTGGACCATTACACATTATATAGTAGTAGTGCTGTGACTGCTGCCAAAATTCAACAAGTTCATTTCAAAAATTGCAGTTACGGTTGTTGTGACTGAACAAATGCAGCCAAGGCTTTAAAAATGTCGACAACAATTGTGGCTGCAGCATCAAAGTTTTGTCTATCTCTGCAACCACAATTGTGGCCACAAAATCTTCTATGATTTTCCGATCTCAACGCGACAAAGATTGTGGAAGCCGAAGTATCGGGGTTTTTTATATCCCAGCAACTGCATTGTGGCCACAGCGATTTTGCACCATATTAAGAATCACAATGTGGTCACAATCTAAACATTGAATGCAGCTAATAGTTTCAAAAAAGAAATGCAGCGGACCTTAATCAATCACCACAATATCGGCTACTTCTTTATTACTTTATAATCTTTTGGTGATTGATTAAGGTCCACTGCATTTCATTTTTTTCCTACTCGCTTCTTTCGAACTCCGATTCTCTCAAACAATGTGTACTTAACCGGGGCTCATTAACCACTTGGGCAATTACTAAAATTTGCCAATACTAAAGAAAAAACATTTTTGACAAAAATCCTAAAGATTGAAAAAGTGAAGTTCTCATAAACAATAGGTAGGTCACCAAACAACACTTGAATGAGATTGTAAATGATCTCTTCCAACTTTATCAGATATTTTGGGTTCAATTTCAGCCTTGAGAATGCACTGTCAAATCTATTGAGAGAGAGATTTGTCACTCATTACCTATGAAACACGGACACTTCTCAGGGCAGGCGTGTCCTGGTATCGGGTACGTGTCGTGTCCGACACTGACACATATAATTACACTCAATTTTGTGATTTTCACAAATTATTTGATGTATCAGCGTGTCAGTGTCGTGTCGTGTCTGGTGTCCGTGTTCATGCTTCATAGCTCGTTAGGGTCCTAACGAGCTCGATGGATTAGTCTCTACACTTGCATACGGAGATATACACAAAAAACCACTTAGGTCTCTTAAAAATGTGAACTAGATTATAGGGTTAGGGTTTTCTAATGCCATTTAATTAAGCAGAAAATTTACACATAATTTCAATATTATGATGAAAAATTAACAAGAAGATTACAGAATAGTATAGCTGAAAAGGAAAAACAAATTAAGTGTGACTAAATGAATGATAATTAAGTGTTGATGATGATCAGATGAAGTGAATTGAGAAAAATGAAAAGGGAAGAGAGTGAGAATGGAACCTGAGAAGTTAGAAGAATTGGAAGAACCGTAGAATTTCTGATATTTGGAACTGTTTGGTTTGTGATATTTGGAATTGGAAGAGAGAGACAGAGATTTTAGGTGAATGATGTCATAAAAAAAAATTTAAAAAAAGTTTAGATGATTTCAACTCGGGATAGAGTTGGGTCAGATCAAGTCTTTTAACATCAATTGAGTATCATCCTTACACGTAACTGTGAAGATTAATCTTTGAATTTTGTGGAATCTAAATGGACGGTAAATTCTCTTTAAAAGTTTCAATGTTGCTGCATGATCAAGATTAATCTTCCATATATAATCTACCAAAGAAAAAAAAAGTTTGATACATATGTCATGGTTTTTAAGTGTAAAAATTGTAATTTACTTGTTGAAAAGAAGATGTTTCTAAAAAAAATCTCATAATTTTTGTAATGAAAGGTAAATTCATTAATCATATTCATATCTTCATATTCGAAATATATCAAATACTAAGTGGGTGAGTCTAATTTCTTCTACTACTAGACTCAAATTCATATGTCAGTGTAATACTAACTTTTCTGATGACAAGTGAGTCTTTTGTAAAAAAAAATATTGTCTTAAAATAATTAATTCATTTTATTTTTCAATACAGTATTAATTTTTTTTTATATATTTACAACTCTAATTAATACTACTTTTATCATTCTCAATTCAATATCTTCTACTTTACATTTATAATAATGGTGAATGCATCAATACTTAACAAAAACATTTTAAACTATTTTTCTATCTCTTTCACTTATACATTTTTCTTATTACATGTGAAATGAGCAAATGATTCATTTAATCGAGGACGGAGAGAGTATTTACTTATATTAAAATTATAAATACATTGTTAAACTCAACAAATACTCCCTAAGTGTTTATTGGGAGTTAAAATATATAAATGTACCAAGTTTATAAACTTATTTCTAATTTGATTAAATGAAAAAGTTAATAACATATGATAATTTTAAATCATTGTTCAAATTTTAATATTATAATAATATCAAAAAATTAAAATTATTTAAATAAATTATTTGTTAAATTTAAGAAACATTTTGAATGATCTGAAGTCTGTTTTTTTAGTTAACTTAGGTTCTTTTTATAAAAAAAATAAATAAAAAAAAATCTCTTGTATATCTTAACTAATCAATAAATTTGAAATAACATACGATATATGCAAGTTCGTAGACTCATTTTGACAATTTAACTTATTTCCACGACTTAACAAATGTTGATGTGTTGTACTTGTACTTGTTCTTGTCTATGAATATGATCCAATTCTAACATGAAGGGGTTGGCATAACAATTTATCGATAACAAGACTCTCCTTAAAAAGGAATATGAGTTTGATTCGGGGTTTGAACTCTGGACCTTGTATATATGAGCATTGTCCTTGCTAACTGAGTAAGCTTACTAGGACAGTCAAATATTTATTTTAGATAACTAAAATGATTGTTTAACATCTTGAATAAAACAACTTAAACTAGAATAAAAACTATTAAAATGATATATACAAGATGATTTTATTTGTTAAAAATATTCAGACAAGCATTAATTACACAAGGTATATTGATTCATTTTGGTTTTGTACACTACATGCTTTAAGAACCTCCAACTTCTGGTAGAGGATGATAAAATTCACACTGAATCATGGATTTGTTGATCTGATGAACTTGAGTACATTAGTGGTTTCTGGATTTCTTCAGAATTTTCAGAAGTAATTGACACTTTCTTGTGAGAATATAGTATATAATGTTGAAACATTAAAATTGAATCATAGAATATAGTTACCTGCAATTGTGATTAAAAATTAAAATTAATTACCATTTGGAATTTAATAATAATAATATGTTTTTTTCATCTAAGATGTGGAGTAAAAGAAAAGATTACATACCAAAGATATCATTACTTTACCTATGTTTCCATAGAAATTCACCAATGAATCTAAATATAAAAAAAGTTGAAATTCATAAGTCATAACTACCAACACTATTAGTCAAATAATTTGATTGCATGGTCTAATTTAATTTTACTTGCCAGTAAAAATCACAAACCTTGATCTATGGATTGTACAACCATTTGTGAATAATTAAATATCCCTCCTGAAAAATCAAGGAGAACATTGCCAATGCTAAATCCATCTGTGCTCTTTCTCAAGAAATTCATGAATGCCTATATTTCATAACAAAAATAGCCATAACTTAGCAACAAATTATTAGGGGATTAATTAAGTTAATACATTTCAAACCTTTAAAAAATGAAATTAATGAGATTCATCGACCGTGTAAATTAGACACCGATGTAAAACTAGTGATTCTATTGTCTGAGATAGGTAGCTCGGTTGGTGAGTTAAGAATCACAACATGAATTTTAAGCATGGACTAGCCTGAAAACTAATAGTAGCTTATTAAAATTTGAAGATGAACATATAAGGTAAGACATTAGAACCTGGGGACAATATTTGATGAGGGTCATACAGACTTGAATTGAGCTGCAATATAATTAATTTCAACAAATTATTAGATGAAAATCTAATAATCATACAAAACAAAGCTACAATAATAACAATTATATCAAAATAAGAGAATTGTTACAAATTGATGAAATAAAAGGAAAAATTAAGGATCATGTCAACATTGAAAGATCACAAAAGAGACTCACATTTACGACTTTTTTCCGAATAACTCCAACTTTTTCGTTTCTTACTCTTATGAATCAACGGTAGTTTTAAGGTTTTATATATCAAAGATTGTTCATAGTTTTTTGTAGGCATGCATCGAGATTCAATAAAAAAAAAAACATTAGGTTGTCCTTCAAGTCTTCAGTTTCCCTACGTTCGTATAACTAAAATTCTTCGTAATTGGATCAATCATATTTTCTATCTCTAGGTCTAGCTTTTTAATCGACATTATTACAAATTTTTAACATTTTTCATTCCAACAGGATACAAAATAAGTTGATATTATCACGCAATATGATTCATAAACAAAGACAAAATCTTAACTACATACATATGAGATGAAAAATTGAAGTATATGAATTGAATGTTCAAACTTTTAAATGAGAAAGAAACTTGCTTGAAAATGGAGATTAGCCAAAGCCAAGATTGGGTTGGTAATGCTATGAAAAAACAAACAGCAGCACTTAACCATACAACAGCAACTATTGCAATCACATATTTGGATAACTTCTGAGTTCCTTGCTGCATAAGCAATTTAGAAAAATCAGCAACTTATTTACTATTATTAGGACTTGTTTGGTTTGAGAAAACATTTTCTATTTTTATTCTCAGTTTCACTTTTAATTACAAAATTAGCACGTTGTATTCACGATATATTAGTTAAAAAAAAGCAGATTTTATGTTAGGATTTAAAATCGGTTAAACAAGAAAAGTTTAAAAAATTACGCAATGACAATTTTGAAATCATCGAGGTTTTTTTTTAAATCAATTTGTAGAATAAACAATCTAAAAAGTATGAAATCAAACAGATTCTCAGTGTTTTTGCTTTCATGTTTGAACGCGCCTCAAAACAGACGTTTGGTCTGAAGCAAAGTGTACTCAAACATGAAAACAAATACCATCTTTGAATTATCAAGAACTCAACAAGTTGATTATATGTACTTACTCCATAGATTGCAAATTGAGATATTACAATCAGATTGATTATAACTGCATGAGTGGAGAAAGCAACATCATTAGCAGCCACAGGTATCATCTACAATTAACAAAAGATAGTTGAGCATCCTTCATTTCACCAAAAACAATAACCATCCTTTATTGATAAGAAAAATTAACTATCTTTTTGATTCCTTTATTATCGACGAGTATCAGCAATACACTCTTCTAAACACTCACATTTTAGTCATATTTTAATGGGACCCATTTGAATTTCAACCGTCCAAATAGTATGCTAAGAAGAGTCTTAAAGAGTGTGTTGCAAATAAAGGTATGCATCTTATACCGAAACTTAATGAATTTTGTGATTGCTGAAGTCACAACGCAGCCGCGATTGAGGCTAGTAAACCGTATTTGATCACGGTTTTCCACAATATCATATATTGCGGCTGCAACCGTTATCGCGACCACTATTGAAAATCTTGAATACATACACAAGTTTCATCACAAATATGATCATACTTTTTTCCATTGTTGCATAAAATTGAAAATCAGAATATAAAAAAGAATATACATACCTGTCCATAACCATATTTCTCAAAGTACTGTTTCTGAATAACTGGACTAAAGAAGAGGGAAGCGTTGTATATGAGATACGACCAATGTTTAGTAAAGTTCAAGATTGTATAATCTAAGCTTAACCCCACCACACTGAAAAAAGTCATAAGAAAAATAATGAAAAAATAAAAATTAGTAAAAACATGAAGAAGAAAAGATGAAAAAAATTATGTAAAAAAAAAAATTTAACTAACCTTTTTCTACGAAAATTTGAGATGAGTTGAGGGTAGCCAGCAAGAGACCATGAAAGAAAAGCTAACCAACCAAATATTTGATAGATTATTTGTAAGGGAAATGAATTCCATGGAACCATTTTCTTTGTCTATGTTTTGGAAGAAATAAGTGTGATTAAATTAACATAGTGAATAATAAATAACTTTATTCACAACCTTCTTGTTGAACTCAATAATAAATGAGTCTATAAACTTGTTGACACATAAATTGAGTTCTCTTCTCCTTCACTTTATTTGATGATAATATTATCGTCATATCTTTCTTTATTGCATAATTTATGTAAAATAATGTTACACTGACACTCAATCTATACTGATATGTAAGTCTAAATAATAACCGAAATTTAACCTTGTCAAAAAAAAAAAAAAAAAACCGAAATTTAAACATAGACCAAAATATTAACTTTGAATATAGCTTGTTAAACTTCCACGTACATACTCTGCTGACGTGTTTTTTTTTTCAAACTTTATTGGTTGATTTTTTTCTTTACTAGTTCATTTTGTTGGACTTTAGTTTCCATGAACTTGGTCCAAGAAACTAACCTGATTCATTCTTTCATTTATTTGTTGCTAATATCCAAATACTTTTCCTTCAAAAAAAAAACTTTTCCTTGATTTATTCAAAAAACAATAATACTTTTCCTTATTTAATGTTTTTCTTTTTGTAAAATATTGGTATGAAAACTATGAATAGAATTCATATCGCGGGTAAATTCAGAGGTTTGAAGTCAAATTTTTATTAAAAAATTTCTCTTCTTTAAATTTTTGTCCATAGACGAAGTGGTAAAGACCACTGAAACTCATACACACTATAAAATTTTGGATTCGAATCCAAATGAAGGCGTCCAACTTAACTATTACTTATAGACAATCCTTTTCTTTAGATCAATCTTAGTAAAAAAAAATACTAGATAAACATATTATTCAGAATTCAGTTGAAATTTAATTAAAATCATTTTTGATAAGATTTTGTGTACCTCTAAACCAAGCAAAAGAGTATTAAATCCATTTTTTATTTTTTGAATAAATTTTTTATGGAAGCTAGAGAGTTAAGATCAAATATTCTTTTTTTAATTTCTGTAATTAATCTTGATACACCGTGATGTTGAAATTGAACTGGAGTTTGAATGCTACTAATGCTTCATTTAGTGGGCTTCAGAATTGGGCTTATGTGAGGCAAACTTTGTTGAAGGTTATTCTTTAGGATGAGACTATTACTTTTTCTACCCTATCCCTTACTAGTGCATCCTAACTTTTTTTCGAAAATACCCTTGAGCAATTAGGATTTCATAATCCGAATTCAGTTTTTCCTTTGTTATAGGTGAAAAAATGAGTTCTTCACCAATTCGGATTTTTTCAAAATATATAATCTGAACACCCCTTTTCAAGGAAAAAACAGTTCAGATTATATAATTCGAACTGTATCAATACAAATTCTAAACATGTTTGTAACACGAATTGTCATTTTATGGACAATATTAATCTTCCTAACTATCATCCTTTTGTTTTGGATCATTGTTATCTGTTCTTGATCAAAAATCAGGTTTTCGGGCTACTTGATCAGATTACTTTGTTACCCTTTGTCATTTGATCTTATTACTTTGTTACCCTTTGTTATGAGGTTGTAATTTGATACTCTTTCAGCTGGGGTTTTTGCACTACTTGTGCTGAAATTTACAGGCTGCAGTAATATATTTCATTTTAGTTTCTTCAAATTTTTTTTTTGAAGAACTTGATAAACAAGTACATACATTAATATTATAGCTCCTCCCAGGCACGGATGCAAGTAGAGGGTTTTGGGGTCAGCTGACCCCACTCTTTGTCAATTTTTTTAACCAATAATACCATATTTTTATATGTTTGACCCCACTATAATATTCTTCTTTAAGAAAACCCCACTTTAATTTTTTAGGTTGCTTACACATAACTCAATTTATACACTTGAGACAAACAATATAAACTATTATATTATATTTGTTAAAAATAGTAGTACTACATTTACTTTATATATTGAAAAAAATATTAAAAGAAAATTAGTGGTCACAAACTCACTAGAAGATGAAAAGTAATTGTGCAGATTGGCCTAGCAGTAGTATTTTATAATTTTACCAAACAAAAAAAGAATGAAAAGTTAAGTGCTGCGTGCAATTACAATTTGCAAAATTGCAAAATCCTTCCGTTACTTAGCTGGAGCGATTCACTTCCAGTTCCACACCGCACCACTATTGTTGTTATTTTGTAGCGATTCACTTCCAATTCCACACCATCACCACACCACTAGTATAAGTAGCTATTCACTTCCAGTTCCACAGCACTATTGTTGCAAAAACATTATGTTATGTTGTTGTTGCTATGTTAATAAACATTAATCCCATGTAAGTTGTTACCTTTATTCTTATTTTTGTCTTCTAGTTCTACTATATTATTGAGATTTATTTTTTTCCCCAATTTTTGACTTATACTGTATTATTAGGTTTAGTATTTTTGCCCCAATTTTTATTATGTCTCACTTGTGCTTGTATTGGAATCAAGTAATTAATTAGTTATATTATTTGAATATGCTATAAATGGAAAGTTACTACAAAAGAACATCAGAGTCTCAAGAAGTTAATGAAGTGGAAACTACACCAACACCAACACATGAACAACCAGGGCCATCATTCAAAAACGGATTTCTAGAGGTTGATTTGGAAAATCTTCCGGCTGATCCTAGAGAAAGGAAACAATTGTCATGTTATCATCCAAATGATAGAGATGAAATTCGAAGAGCTTATTTAGCAAAAGGGCCTTGTCAACCAAAGGAACATAATTTCCCGCAACGACCATTTGGGACTTTTCTTCGTAAGGGAGATGAGTTTTTGAATGGTTGTTTGGTAACATATGAGAGTGATATATTTGATAGTGTTGAAAATGAAAAAATCTTGCAATGCTTTCAAAATATGACGTCAAGATGAGGGAAATTGTAATTCTTCGTGTCTTTAGTTTTTTGATATAGTCATATACCTTTTGTAATTTTCACTATTTTGCTTAATGGTAATGATTTCATCATTTTAATGGTTATGATTTTATATATTTTTGTTTAAATATTTATGATAAACGATCTTGACCCCACTTTCTGTAATTCTTGGATCCGTCCCTGGATCCTCCCATAGTTCTTATAATTAAACCACTAAATAGATAAGGTAAAGAAAATAACTTCACGTTAATTTAAAATATAACAATAAATGTATTGATATCTTTAAAAGAGTCTAACAGCAACATTTACTCATGAGAAAATAGGTATTGTGAGATCGAACATACATCCTATTACTTCTCTTGTATGTAACATTTTACCATATATGTTGCACTTACAAAACACTTGATATTGAATTTAGCATTGTTGGATTTTTCTCTTAAAAAAACATTGTTGGTTTTATGAATGAAAGGATGCAAATAAACCTCATTGTCGTATAAAAAAAATTATCGACCTCATAAAATCATATATAACTAACTAGCTTGAATAATTTTGGGATGTAATGAAGGCATGTGGTCATTATTATAGGTGGTCATTACTCTCGACAATGTCTCACCATTGACTCATAATTTGACCTAAACCAATAAAGATCCAATAATTTTGGTTTGATTTGATTTTTATTGTTCATTGATTATCTCTCCATTGTTTGGCCATTTAAAATGGACTTTCTTATTGAATCATCGTAAGGATAATATAGATTGGCCTTTTACGCCAATACCATTATGCAACAAAACTAATGTAGGTAGAAAAAAAGTTATATTTACAAAGGTTTAATATTCTAGCGAAGCTCGCAAATGATAGAGAACTTTCTTCGAACATAGATCAAAGCCATTTCAAAATTTTTATGAACCTAAAACCATGTTAAACTTTGTAGTTTCAAATCTCTTGGCATAGTATGCTTGCAAGTCCAGATAAAGATGGGGAGCAACAATAAACTAATATTTCAGGACCAATTAAAAGATTGAAACAATCTATCTCTACACAAAATCTTAAAATATATAAAAATATATATTATCTGTCTTTTACATCAAACATTTTTTTTATTCATAATTGATGCAGAATTACCAATCACTTAAATTTCAGCATAGTATCCTAAATGTTCTTGCAAAGCAAAAACTCATAACTTTCAGTACCATAAAAATCACCGTCGCTGATGGCCAAAAACCTCGTTGATAACAACAAAAAACCATCGATAATGACTCAATTTTGATGAATTTGCGACGACATTATCAATGCAAATAGCATAAAAAATCATTGCATATAGAAGTTTCACAAAGACGTTAATCATATTTCATCATAGCATAAAAGGATGTTTTAAAGATGTCTCAAAATAATTTAAAGAGATGTCTAACAAAAAATAGAAACAAAAAACCATATCCTCCTAACCATTCAATTTAAATTTTGATTTGAAACAATACAAATGTAGCTAGCTAGAAAAAATAATTATATTTACAAGTGGTGAATATTCTAGTGAACCTAATAAATCATAGAGAACATTTCTTGGAAAGAGATTAAATCCCTTTCAAAATTTCTAGCACCTATGCTCTATGATTAAACATTCTAGTTTAAAATCTAAACTAGAGATAATTTGTGGATTAAACTGCATTTGAAGCAGCATTCTCTGATAACTGTTGATCTTGAGACTTGGCAGGTTCAACAAGTGTCTCTGATTTGTGACGATATAAGCAATAATGTTGGAACATGAAAAGTAGGTCAAACATGATAGATATCTACAATGAATAAATATTTGATCAAAAACAATGATATATCAACATAAACAAATTATATTAATTTTTTTTTTAAAAAAACTCGATATATGACCCAAGTACATTGTGTAAAAAATTATTATCGTTCTTGCTAAAAAAAAATATTGTTTGTTCTATACAAATATCTAAAAAAATGAAGAATTAAAAATAATATTATAGTTTTGCAATTAAAATTTAAATAAAAAATAAAAATATTAAATAATTTTACGCCCTACTATAATATTACTTAGCTCCCTTAGTCCATAAAATTCTGTGATTAGTTCAGATTTTTTGGTAGTGACTGGGGTTTGAATCCCGAAACTTACATACATTATGCATTGTTTATACCAACTGAACTAAGTTCACGAGAAGAGAAGTATTTAGGTTGAAATGGAAGGGGATGTGACATATAAAATAAATAAATAAATAAATAAATAATGTAAAAGGATAGGAAAGAAAAAAATTATATGAAGATAAGAGATCAATATTTCATACCACTGCAACAAGAACTTTCCCTATATTCCCATATATATTCTTCCAAGAACCTATTGATGAATAAAGATGTAATAAATGATAGTTCAAAGTTTAAAGTAAAAAATAAAATAAAATAAACTTGGTAATTGAATTAAGAAGATAACACACCTTGATCAATTGATTGTGTAATCATTTGCAAAAAGTTTGCTACCCCTCCAAAAAAATCCAGTAAAACCAAACCAATACTCCATCCCTCGGTACTTTTTCTCATGAAGTTAAACACTGCCTATAATTATAAACACAAATATATTAATTGAATATGAATAGTTAAATAATTTCAATAATACAAGTTTAAATAGTTGGTAAAAAAAAAGTTTAAATATTTAAAAATGTCCTAGTTAGGCCAATAAAATATACATTTTTGACCAACCACTGAAAAATGTTGAAATCAATATTAATTTATATTATGTAATAATAAGTTAATGTTTTTATAAATTTATTTAAAGCCTTTTAATATGAACAAATGAAATAAATTGATCGAAAATAAGGTAAATTAGGAGAAATCCCTCACCTGAGGAATGTATTTTATAACTGTCAAAGCAACTTGGACCACACTGTAACATGATCAATTTCAACATGATTAAAACAAGAGCAACAATAGTAAAGTAACAACTCTAGTGATGATAATAGGCTCAAATAAAATTTAACAAAGATAATAATTAAACAACTAGAGCAACATTCCATTAAAGATAAAAAGTATATTCCTTATAGAAAAAAAATATATAAATTATACAGTACTTGCATTAGTATCATAAAAAGAAAGATTACACTTTATTAAGATAGGGACAATGCGTAATATATGCAAGATTTAGGATTCAAATCCTGACCACAAAAAAAAAAAAAAAAAAAAAACCCACTTTATTAATAGGGAAATGCTAACTTACGCTCTTGGGGCACTAGTCAGGATACTAAAAAAGGATATTATATAATAGTTTTTTTTTACTAAGGAATGTATATAGTTGTTATTGCATTGAAAATTGTGTAATCAATCCATACAAAGTTAAACTTCCAATTGGTATCCTTAGTCGGTGTCCATGGAGTACCGATTGACATGACCCTTGTTAATAGCAGGAATCAAACTTCATAATCCGATCTTTAGAACACTCTCACACTTTGCACATTAATCACTTACGCTAGATCGGATGGTTCAAGATCACCTTAGAGTTTAGAGAAGCTAAATTATTATAAAATGTACATGTTATTCATGAAATTGGTGATCATTGCAATTTTGGAAAATCTTGAGGACTTTTTCTCTTGAATTAATGTATCCATGAAATTTAAGGTCAAAGACCATTAAGAGAGAAATTTGCCTAAAATCTGAATACAAAAAACAACAAATTAAGAATCCACAAACTAAAATAACTATTGTCATTGATCAAAGAACTAGATGAGCATAGAATACACATACTTGAAGATGCTTATCAGCCAAAGCCAGTGGCGATTACGCAAAGCTATGAAGACACAAATTGCTGAAATTATCAACACGAAAATTGCGAGTCCTAAAGCAGCCTTAGACACTTTTTGATTTCCACGCTACATGTCAAATTTGCAGATTTTAGTACAAACAATCATCAATTATAAACAAGAATAATAGTGAGTGTATTGAAAAATATATATATGTACTTCATAAATTGCAATCTGGTATAAGGTAATTGCAGAAAGTAGAACAGCATGGGATGAGAATGCAACATCATTCAATGCCACAGGATTCATCTGAAAAATCAAAATAAAAAAAAGTTTAGTTCACTCACATAATATTTGTTAGCGCAACAATCAATTGCTTGCAATGCAAGCTAGGGTTCTCATGAATCTAGGGATTTTGATTTTAGGAATTTAAAAAGAATAAGAAGAAGTGAGAATGAGAAGGTTTAAAGTATGTAAAATTGTGAATTCATTAGTTGTGAATTACACATACAATGATAGTTATATACATGCTTGGCTACTTGGTTTGCGTGACAAGCTATCTCACAAGCCCTAACTAACGTTGCTAAAAACAAGCTAAAATGTAACAAACTAATAACTAACTTAATTATCTTATGTTTTAACCAAACAAACCTTGATTAAAAACACTAATCATCTAAACTAACTTGAATTAAATCTAACAATATTAACATATATTCCATAGTGATAATTGAGGTTAGTAATAGTAACAATGAACTTGACCTTAAAGAAAAAAAAAGTAACAATGAAAAAGTACGTGGGATGTGAGAGACCAACATGAGAAAAGGCTCACTGTGAGTCATATCCAATAAAATCATGATGATTCTGATAAAATACACTACTGAAAACGTGCTTATAATAAAATATTGTATTATAGTAACAATGAAAAAGTATGTGGGATATAAGAGATCAACATGGGAAAAAACGAGCTTCGTATGAAATGCCGCATTATATTAACAATGAAATAGTTCGTGGAATGTGAGAGACCAACATGAGAAAGGCTCATCGTGAGTTACACCCCGTAATATCATGACGAATCTGATGAAATACACAACTTAACACGAGCTTCGGATGAAATGCCGCATTATAGTAATAATGAAATAGTATGTGGGATGTGAGAGACCAACATGAGAAAGGCTCATTGTGAGTTACACCCCATAATATCATGACGAATATGATAAAATACACAACTGAACACGAACTTCTAATAAAATGCCGCATTATAGTAACAATGAAAAAGTATGTGGGATGTGAGAGACCAACATGAGAAAGGCTCATTGTGTGTCACACCCCATAATATCATGATGATTATGATATAATACACAACCAAAAACATGCTTCTTATATAGTATAGTATAATAAATTACTTGTTTGTGTCCATATTTATTCCCGTATTGCCTCTGAACGACAGGGCTGAAGTAAAGAGTGGTATTGTAGACCAAATAGTAACATTGCTTCACCATGTTTAGCACTGCATAATCAAAGTTCAACCCTACAACACTAATCAAAACAAAACCCAAATCAATTAATAATAATAATGAAACAAATTTGAAGAACTTGATAAACAAGTACATACATTAATATTATAGCTCCTCCCATAGTTCTTATAATTAAACCACTAAATAGATAATGTAAAGAAAATAAATTCATTTTTTTCTTTATAGAAAATAAAATACATTCATGTTAATTTAAAATAGGGAAATGCTAGGCACTGGATAAGGAACAATAAATAAATTGATCTCACTTGGTTTACCTTAATTAAAGTGTAAAATATTTCAACTAATTAAAATTAATAAATGTTATATTCAATATCTCTCTGCCATCATCAATACCATATTCAATCTTCTTTCTTTTTTCTTTTTTTCTTTCTTTCAAAAAATAAAATATTCAATCTTTTTTTTTACGCTACGTTCAATTTATTAGGTATTATTAAAAAAAAAAATTGTTCTTTTTTTTACATCTTGTCTTTATGTTTTTTTTTTTAACTTATCGTTTTTATCTGCTACAAAATTGATGATGTTAGTGCTACAAAAACAAACAATAAATACAACTATATCTTATTTTAATTAGTTGATTTATATCGCACTTTAATTTAGGTAAATCAATTGAGATCCATTTATTTATTACCTATTTATTATTTCTTATGGCACTGGTTAACAGCACCCTTTAAAATATTACAATAAATGTATTGATGTCTTTAAATTCAGTTAAACACTTTCTACTTTGAATTGGTTAATTTAAAAGAGTCTAACAACAAAATTTACTCATAAGAAAATGGATATTGTGAGTTGGAATATACATCCTATTACATCACTCGTCCACAACATTTTACCATATAAGTTGCACTTACAAAACACTTCATATAGAATTTAACATTGTTTGATTTTTCCCTTAAAACAAACATTGTTGGTTTTATGAATGAAAAGATTTAACATGGTTGGTTTTATGAATAAAAAGATCCTAATAAATCTCATTGTCGTATAAAAAAAATGTTCTTACACATGTACTCCACATCCACCTCATCTTCCTCCATTAGTGAAATTAGAGAAGAATCAATTCTCAAAAAAAGATTCAATCACTCAAGAACATTGTTCGAGATCTTATTGTTAGATATAATATGTTTGTAATGCTCTCATAATCTAAGAATCCAAATTAACATTTGGCTACAATAGTATAAGGAAATGATTTATTTATGGTACATACCTTTTCCTTTGAAAATTCAAAATGATTTGTGGGTAGAAACTAATAGACCAAGAAACAAATGCAGACCAACCCAAAACTTCATATGTCACACGAAGTTTAATTGAATTCCAAGAAGCCATGGAAGTTTTTTAACCAAAACCCAAAGCTATTGATGTGTTATATATGTTATGATGAGTGAAACAAATTATGGTTGAAAATCACACAAAATGAGGAAAGTTAGGGTTAATTGTGACACATTTTTCATTTATTTAATTATTTAAAGTGTGTGTACACTCATATATTGCCCTAGTCATGAGTATCATGTGTTCTAATAATAGCCTAGTATTTCTTAAATCTTTGGCCAACAAAATTACTGTTAGAATTAATTTAGGAATGTGTTCTAATAATAGCCTTGTGAGATTCGCTTATATTCACAAAAAAACATGTTTGATATACATTTCCAACAGTGTAACTTTTCATTCTGCCACGACATATAAATGTTTTCAATTGGGTTACCTTCGACATACGTGTAATTACCAAAATAACTACTAAGAAACTTTAATTTAGCAAAGAAAAGTTAGTTAAAAGTAGCAAAGAAAAACCGTTTGTCACTAAATTTTGTTAAGAGTGAATTATTATTTTTCCTTAGTTAATTTTTGTTTTTTAGGGGAAAAAGATTAATTCATTTCATTATTGAACAAGCCATCAAGACAAGGCGGTGCATCATCAAATAGAGAGCTAGCTTTCAACATGGCCGCTTTAACTAATTGATGGACAATCCTATTTGTTTGCCTACGACTAAACTCTACCTTCGAGTTATGGAAATAATTAATAAATAGCTGTCTACAATGAATAATAATGCTGCCAAAATTAGTATCATCATTACTTGCACCATTAAAAGCATCAACAACAGCCTTCGAGTCAAGAGAGAAATTCATACCATCCAACCGCAAGTCAACTACTCATTGAAGTGCATGGTTGAGGCCTAGAGCTTCCCCCACATCCACTGAACACATAGATTTTGCGAGTACAAAATTACCCTCGAAATCTCGAATGCACATTCATATGCCTAACTTATTAGAAGAGTGAGAGAAGGATGTGTCAATATTACATTTAAATCTGCCTGAAGCTGGACGCCGCCATTGAATACCGTTGGGAATGGTTGGCATTAATCCGACAGTGGTGCCATGTGTGTTATCGTTGCTGCGAAGATCTTGTGCTAACATCCAATCCTCCAACATATGCTTGACGCTTCCATGAGCTCCAAAGATACTGGCAAAGAGACTATATTGGGAGGCCGAAACTTTCTGCAATACACAATATAAACATGTTTGATATCTTGAGCCAAAAAAAAAAAAAAAACAGTGTACTTTTCATTCGGCCACGATATAAACATGTTTTCAATTGGGCTATCTTCGACATACGTGTAATGACAAAAATTACTACTAAAAAACTTAAAATTAGCAAAGAAAAATTTTATGTCACTGAATCTTGTGAAGAGTGAATTATTATTTTTTCCTTCGTTAATTTTCGTTGCTAATTTTTTTTTTCTTCTAGTAGTGAATAGAAAAAGGTAAGTTACCAACAATGGACTAGCTCAATCAGTAAGAGACAATGCATAATATATGTAAAGGTTGAAGTTTGAACTACAGACACTTCACTTTCATTAGGCTACCAGACTAAGTGGCAGGACTTAATTAGAACACTTAAACATGTGGTCAGAAGTTCGATTATTGTTTCATGCATATGGAAAAACAAAGGAGAGAATTCGTCTTGTGTGTCCCACAAGTTCTTTAACAAAGATTAGTTATTGTTAAGCGGTAGTGGAAACTTTGTATCAATATCATGATAACCGAAAAAAAAGGTTATTGCTCAACAAAAAAAAAATATTGAAATCGTTAGGCCAGATGCCATGAATTCTTTGTATATAATCGGTCATAGTAACTCATTTTTCGAAGTTTGATATGAATTGTTTCACTCTCCTTTTGATTTGTTTGGAAACAAATCATATGAATTTTCTCCAATTTTTGTATATGCATCATGCAACTAAGTTTTGTATATGCTATATTTTCTTTGCATTTGTAGTTCGAAAGATCAGGGAATGTCTGAATCATCAAAGAACAAGAAATTGATGGCAAGACAATTTGCTAAGCGAAGAATCAATTCTCTTAGTGATTCTTCTTCACCCTTGGGTCAAGGCAAACTCTTTCTGAGGATAAAAAGAAATCATTTTGATATGTCGAAGACATAACAAAAGGTTCGGAAAACATTAAAATATCATTATTAGACGAAACCAACAGTGAGGATATTCTAAAATTTAATTACATTCCATGTAAAACAATGTATCAAAGTGCAAATGTTAATATTTCACTTGCTCGGATTGTGGATGAGGATTGCTGCTCCGATTGTTCAGGCGACTGTCTTTATCCTTGTTAGTTCCTTTGTGCATGCTCTCAAGAAACTGGTGGAGAGTTTGCTTACAATTCGCAAGGTTTGTTGAGTGAAAAGTTTTTAACAGATTGCATGTCTATGGTAAAGAAACCCCAGCATCATCATTATGTGTATTGTAAAGAGTGCCCAATTGAGAGGACTAGCCCTGAATTCTGCTCTTCTCCTAACAAGATTTGCTCACTCCCAATCAAACTTCTAAAATTCCCCTGGCGTGAGTTAAGTCACGCATGTCTTAAGCTTAGCGTGACTTAACTCATGCAACATGACTTAATTTACGTTGAAAATTCACACTGAACCCCCAGCGTAAGTTAACACACGCATCGGTATTTTCAGAAGTTTGGTTGGGAACGAGCAATTTTTGATAGGAGAAGAGCAGAATTCGACTAAGATTGAGACCAAACCTGAACCATGCAAGGGACATCTGGTTAGGAAGTTTATAAAGGAGTGCTGGAGGAAATGTGGATGTGACATGCAGTGTGGAAATCGGGTAGTGCAATGAGGTTTAAGCCGTAAATCATAGGTGAACTATTCTCTGAATAACTTGCACCTTATTTGATGAAAGTTTTATTTACTTTCGTTTGTTTTAATTTTTTGTTATGGTTGGTTGATGAATTTAAGGCAAATGAGATTTGCAATATGTTTAGGGAGGGATTTATGTCTTTGATAAACTGTTTCTTTAAAACTGATTGGTGAATACTCTTGGACTATGAAACACGAATACGGACACAGGCACATGACACTGACACGTGGACACTGCTAATAATTTGAGAAAATCATATAATTCAGCATAATTATATGTATCGGTGTCGTGTCGGTGTTACGGAAACACGCCTAATCCGAGGAGTGTCCGTGCTTCATAGCTGTTGGAACTTATCTGTTGATTTTTCTTTTCTTACCTTAGTTCGTTGTATGTTGTTATGTTAGATGAAGTGATGGAAAATATGAATGCAATATGTTTAAGGAAACATTTATGTCTTTGATCCTATATTTATATTCCATAATCCATACTTTTATAGTATAATGAAGATATCCTAATCAAGTTAGAAATTCAGACTAACAGACTAAAAAAGTTAAGTTTGTGGAATGATCTTGTTGTATCAATCTCCTATATGTTTTTTTTTTCGGATCATTACATTATTTTGGTTCTATTAGTGTCTCAACTGTCAATTTGCTCTCACCTTGCTGCAACGGAACTTTGCCTGTACATACTAATTATCATACAGGTGACTAATTATATACATTAATATGTATTGTGACCAAACATAATTACAAATTCAAACATTTTCAGCCACAGGCACATTTGAAGGAGACTTGATGAGGGGCTCTTTGATCTTGTCATTGAGTTTAGAAGGAGAAATTGATGATGTTTTCTTTGATGGATACAACACATAATGTTGACACATGAAAAGAAGATCAAAGAACATACAAACCTGAAAATGTTTACAATATACACAAGTAAGAAAATTAAGGTAATTTTAACTTAAAAAAAATGTTGTCTTTATGACCGATTAAGCAATCAATTTTTCAACCTACATTGGTGTCTAAATTTGTCGCTTAATGAATTAGTGATCGATTTAGAAACCAATTTGTAAAAATTTCCTAAACAACTAGTCGCTAATGTTAGCGACTAATTTACATTTTCGATCTTTAAGTCGGTTGTTAAATCAGTCACTATACATAGTTTTTTTTTGTAATGATTTACCATCTTATCGTGTTGTAATATTACTTTATAAAACTGTTGACCTTGTGACAACATGGTAAAACATGATTTTACTTACAAAAATGAGTGACACATTCGTGTTTGTAACTACCAATGAAAAAAAAATTTAAAATTTAGGTTTGACCTAACACAATTCCACAAAATCGAATTTTGTGGTGAGGATTACCCCGATTTTATAAACACTCTAGGTCATCTCTCATGCAATATAGGACTCTTTCAAAAAAAAAGATCATTAAACAAACATGTATGCTCTTTGAATTCCAAAGGAATTTGATGCAAGTCCTTAGAAAATTCACTATTCAAATACAAATTTTGTAGGTTAAGAATTAGAAACATGAAAAAGGAAGATATCAACTCATCAAAATTGAAATGAATGAAAGAGTAAAGGGACCAATTCTTACCAGAGATAACAATACTTTTCCAAGGTTCCCAGAGAAATTCACCCAAGAGTCTAGAATGAAAAAAGAGAAGAAATGTTATTATATTACATGCATTGATGCATTAAGTCATGTGGAATGTTAATATAATGTGAATTTGGAAATAAAGACATACTTTGATCAATTGATTGTATAACCATCTGAGCATAATTTGCCATTCCTCCACAGAAATCAAGGAACACATTTCCAATGCTAAATCCATCTGTGCTCTTGATCATGAAGTTCATAAATGCCTGTATTACATGAATTTTTTTAACAAATATCTTTAGAACACTGGTTAAAAAAACAAATATAGTAATATTACAACATAGCTTGTGTGATCTAATTTATTTTTTTGACAAAGTTATTTGAATTTCTATTCGATTTTAGTAAAATTTTAAATAAGAGGCCTACAAGGGTTTAAGTTTGGTTTTCACTCATTAGAGAGTCAGAATGAAAGAAAGAAATTCTAACCTGTGGAATATATTTGATAGTTGCCAGAACTACTTGCATTGTGCTGCACAAAATATTTATTTCAATAGTTAGAATATGAATTGAAATATAACCAAATATTGATTTTCAATGACATAGAATATAACACTAAACCTAAAGCCTTCATATCACAGGGCCAATATTTTCACACTGGATCGAAAATCAAACAGATGAGACTTTCATATCATAGTTCAATTAGTTCAACCACGGTTAAATTGGACGACTATTAAATAAATTTGAATTTAAAAAACATTTTAAAAAAAGGAACACGTGAAACCAACCATAGTTCAAGCCGATTCGATCAAGTTGTACAAGACTTTGACTCTATTGTAGTTGTCAACTGATAAATTGGCCGATCCTCAATTCAACTGATTGAACCATCTAGTTTGTTTTTGAAAACATTGCTTAAGACCGTACATAAAAAATGACATTTGAAATATTATTTTCTTCATCTAGTTTTAATTTTATCAATTGACCAAGAGAATATTTTATCTCCTCAATTTTTTTCTTAATAAAAGATTATGGGGGTAAAAATATCTTACTTAAAGATGGAAATTAGCCAAAGCCAAGATTTGGAAGGGAATGCTATGAAGGAACAAACTCCAACAGTAATCCACACCACAGTGATGATTCCCATTGTGATTTTTGATATTGATTGATTCCCACGCTGCACAAAAAAAAAAAGAAGCTAAATGTAAAATCATGATTTTAGCTCTTCTAAAACAATGCATAAGTCTAGAATGCTTAAGGTGAGCCATCATCACTCTATAACATCCTTTTGAATTTTGAACTACATTAAATATTTTATTAGTGACATACCTCTAATTATTTTAGATCTTTTTCAAGAATAAACTATATATGCAGTTATTATATGCATGACATGAGTTCGAACCCCGGACACCCCACTTATTCACCTTATAAGGTGGATTCTAGCCGCTAGGCTACCTGATAAAAAAAAAAATATATGCCAAAGGGTTTGAAATTTGCAAAAGATGCGGCCTTTTTAGATTTTATAGCAGAATCAAATCAAATGCTTCGTATGTGGTTATGGCGTTCAATGGTCATCGGCAATCTTCCTCCTATGTTAGTTCTATTTTTGGGAATTATATTAATTTTACTATTATTATTTATTGGTATAGTTTAAATTTTTTATATGTTAGAAAAGACCAATCAAACTTCCATTATTATTAAAGTAAATATGTTCTTTATAATCAGTATCATACGTGGATTGAAGAGACTCCATGTGTCTTTTTTTTTCTTCTGTATTTTTTATTTGTTGCCAGACTTTTATTAATGAAATTATATTTGACGTCACAAGAGAAATAAAAAGATATGTGATGGAAACATAAATTAACTCTATTTTGAACTATAAGTATAAAAAGGATATCAATTACTATTAGCAAATTAAAATAGGAAATTGTGTGGTGTACATCCCATGTATATGTATACACGTTGGAAACTTGGAATGAAGAAGAAAAAAATGAAAATGATATGATATGTTGATGAAATGATAAAAAAAAATATATATATATAAGATATAAAATGAGATGTTGAATGGATGGATAGATGAAAAAGTGTGGTGTTTGAGATTTTTTTAAACTATGTCATAGGTCTTTTTCAGCGGTCCAACTTGTATATAATGATAAATCCAAACAATATTTTTTGGTAAAAACTTCTATCCAACAATTGATATTGATGTGAAACAATACCTCATAAATTGCAACTTGGAACAATAACGCTAAGGTCAACAAAACAGCATGTGTTGAGAAGGCAACGTCATTTGCAGCTACAGGTATCATCTGCAATACCAAAGAAATTAAGAAACCAAAATATTTAAATTAGACAGTGGAAAAAAGGAAGTACTCTCAATTCTTTTAAATTATGCAAATTTGTGACTACACATTTCAAAAATTGA